>NC_056466.1:32493758-32795008 GCF_008729295.1 Plectropomus leopardus
AGACGGTACCCAGTCATACTTTTGAGATATCTGTCTCTGAGGCTTCTGCCTCCACCCCAATCTAATGGAGGTAAATGAAATTGTCTTTATGGTGCTCACAGCATTAAAGGAACTCTTAAACTTTGTCATAGGGAATATTTCTTCCATAGAAAACCTACTTTTATATGAGCTACTTTTTGTAGTTTGAGTGAACTGATCCTTTACCCGAGACTTTAAAACAAACGCTCACATGCTTTTAGTCGTCTTCCGTGAAACTCCTGCCAAACATTACCTAAATGCATGAAAAGCTCAAGGACAACAAAACAATAGAAAGACAAACAGTCGGGCACCCACAGAAAGAGTTTTCCATAGAAAGTAACAGCAGAGGCTAAACAGCGGTACACGCTGAGACTTCACTCCTTACGTAATGCTGCTGGATACTCTGGAATGCTGCTTGGTCTCCATGGGGACTGTTGCTGTTCCTTCAGGAATCCACAAGGCAGAATTACACTCGGGGGGCGTACAGGGTTTTAGTCTTTAAAATCGTCTCTTGATTGATGTGTACATAAATCCCTGTAATCCTTTAACTGATCACTTGGCACGCAGACCTACAAATGCTGTGTGGGGCTTTGTGTGATTTTCTAAGTTTATGTGCACACAAAAGCAGATCCCAAGAGTTAAACTGCTCACTTTTAATCACATCTCAATTTGTGCTCTCTCCTCTTTCCCTGTGCGTACTCCAGACCACAGAAACTGCGCTGGCCCAGCTTCCAGAACTCCCATCGGCCCAACTTGGCATCGGCCCAGCTCCAGATTAGCTGCCAGTCTGTGCTGCAGATGAATCTGCTCCAGAAGCTCTCGCTGCTGCAGCTCACTGCTCTGCTGGAGAGACACACCCCGACAAACAAACATGGCTTCAGCTGGTGAGTGGAGGGAGATGAAAAGTAAGGGATACAGGAAGTGTGGAGGAGAGGAGAGGAGGATTACATATGGCGATTGTTTGTCACGCAATATTTTTAAGCATGTTTGTCATGTGAAATGCCGCCTGCGTCTGGCTAATTGTTCCTCGTAAGTGATGCCCTCGAATTTCTGCCATCCATCCATTCAACTGCTCCCCCTACGTCCCAGCCCTCTCCCAATCCCCTCCATCTGCAGGTTGTTGTGTAGTGTGGTGACGGCTGTCCACAGAGCTTGGGTTTCACATTCTTTTCCCAGGCCTGTAATTGCTGGGAAGGGGTGTACATTGTCTTTTTCTCAACGGGGCAATCATGGTAGTTCACACGCACGGTGTTACAAGAGCTGGAGGCTGCAAAGATCTGTCCTCAACGATTATCCCTCCAACACCACCTCCTCTATAACTGACCTCACTCTATATGCTGCTCATGATTATCAAGTGTCACCTGATATCCTCCTTATTACTGTATCTGCTTCAGAAATTTACAGTTGTTCCCAACTTCTCTTTTCATTTGTATCTGTAGTGCATTAGACCTGTTGACAGGGAAGCCCTGAACAAAAAGCAGTGCAAAATACAATTAATGAGTAAGACTTAAAGAGGACCTATTATGCTCATTTTTAGGTTCATACTTGTATTTAAGGTTTCTACTAGAACATGTTTACATGCTTAAATGGTCAAAAACCACTTGGTCAAAACATCCTGTCCGATAAAGGGTGCTTTTTAGCACCTCTTTCTTAAACCCCCCACCTAAAAAAAACCCAGTTGGCTTTGATAAGTCAGTTTTTCCTGGTCTTCTGTATCTCATACATCGTTGCAGCCAGGGAATGACTGTAACAGAGAATAGCTGCACTTTTTTATCATGAAAAATCACCAAAAAACCTACTAAGCACAAATGGACATGTTCCAGCATAAAATCTGATCTGAAATTTGGGATAAATTAAAAACATCAGCAACCAAGATTACATGTTTTCCTGACTTTAGCGTGAAGCTACATGTAGCAGTGTAAGGAATGGCTATAATGTAGAATAATGACCTACAACTGTTGTTCCTACAGTGAAAATGTACCAAAAGAAGCTAATGAACCATATTGGACATGTTCCAGCAGGAATCTGATCTGATAATGGTGAGAAATTAACAACATCAGCAACCAAGATTGCCTTTCTCCCTGATGTTAGCAAGTAGCTACATGTAGCAGTGTATTTATGGCCAAGGAAAGACTGTAACAGAGAATGGAGGTACTTTTGTGCAGCCACCAATAAACCCAATAAAACCAATAAAAACTTCATAACAAAATTGGACATGTTCCAGCAGGAATATGATCTGAAATTTGGGAGAAATAAACAACATCAGCAACCAAGATTACGTTTCCCTGATGTTAGCATGAAGCTGTATGTAACAGTGTAGGCTACGTAAAATAAACGTGTTCAGTAGTTTGCCTGGAGCAGATGACCATATAAAGAAATTCAGCACATCATGTAATAGCCTACTGGAGAAAGAGTAGAATAAAACAGTTGGAAACAGAGGGTTTAAAATTATAGGAAACCTAAGGGTTTTTACGCTTTCAGGAATTACTTATTCTTTTACACCATTGTTTGAAACTTTGGCTGCTTTCAATATGAACATTCTACACTGTAACATTATGTAAGGCATAAAATACAGGAAAGGGTCACCTTTAACTTTGGTGACCAGAAAATAATTTACTGGACATTCTTCACAGTCAAAATATAGAAAAGCCTACAGAAAAATCATGAAAAATAGCTGTGACCCAATCAGGCATTAGCAGTTCTCTCTAACTTTGCGATGAGGAAAATGAAGTGAAAAATCACATCATTTTCTTGTGTTTTTCCACTTCCCTTGTATCTTCTACCCAAGGCCTTCCTTGGACAGGAATAGAAGGCATTATGACAGTCTTATGACAGGCTGAGGTTCATGAGAGACAGAGGCCACTTGTTGGCCACTGGAGGCCCACACATATTCAGAATTCCGGACCGGGATCACAATATGTTCTCTTTCCATTTTTTCCAAACTGTGGCTGCGAGAAGCGCTCCGAATCTTGTGAACGGCTGCTCTTACAAAGACAAGCCTGTCCTAAGTCACGCACAGCGTCTCTCTGCTAAACACACTCACACCCATGCAGATAGATACACAGCCATAAATCTGTGGGTGCATTCTTGTGAAACGGCCGGAGCTGCATGTTTAACTCTGGGGTTTGTGGTTATAGACTTGGTGTTCACTTGCACCCAAGTGATCACCCACCCAGAGTAGTGAGACAGACACTTAGTGCGGATGTATAAAGCAGTGGGATCCTCCCCTTTTGACACCAGTCCGCCCCCCCCCCTGTTCTCCCCTCACCCTGTTTATCCACCCCTCTCATAAACCTGGAGACAGGCTTCTGCAGCCGCTGGGTTTCCTCCCTACACACACATAAAACACACAAATACTCATTTTGGCAGCCAAGCTAACTCAGTAATCTGATTATTTTAGGATTTTAAAATAATCTGAACTAATACAGAACCATTTAAAAACATGTTTGAGATTGTAACAAATCCATCTCATAAGTCAAATATTACAATATCTGTTGTTTTCTTCCACCAGAATTATTTGAAGATATGTTGATTACAAATTAGGATCTTTATACAAGACCTTGTATGAATGAAGGCATGTTATGACATTTTGACAGTTTTCAGACTGAAATCTGACAGAAATTGTTTGAATGAATGAGTCAAAGCTGTGCTGATTGGAAAAAATTGCAAAGCTGTGCAGAAATTACGGGGATTGCCTGAATTGGAAATCCTGGAGGGACTGGCATGTGAAAGACATCTGAACACATCACGGGGAAACTGATGTCGATCTAGGTGTTAAAGAGTTATCTCAACTCACTGTAAATGCAGTATTGCTACTTAAAACCTCCCTCTGCACAGGACCATTGATATAGTACGACTTACCTTTATGATTACCTGCTAGGCTTGAGCAAGAAAAAGATGAATTGTCCTAAAATCAGTCTTAAAATTAGTTACAATTATTTTGAAAAGTTCTCAAAAAGCATTAAATTTAAGTGTCTGGTACCTGCAGACACCCTGAAAACTTCATGCCAACATGTCACAGATATTGATTTTTCTGTTTTCTGTTCCTGTGTATGTTTCAGGGCTGTGCCAAAGTTTATGAAGCGCATCAAGGTGCGCGACTATAAAGACAGGAATGTGTTCGGAGTGCCACTGCAAGTCATCGTCCAGCGGACGGGCCAGCCCCTCCCTCAGGGCATCCAGCAGGCCATGCGCTATTTACGCAACCAGTGCCTCGACCAGGTAACTTAAAGCAGCAAAATAAACACACATATATAGACACATGTATATATAAACTGGAGCATACGGCTGTAATTGCAGTGTACATATAAGTTGCTGGCAGTCTGTCATTTAGCTTTAAGGAGTGTTTTCAGTTTCCACAGCTCAGAGACAAAGCTGCTTCTTTAAGGTGCTGCACTTATGTAATATTTGAATTTTAGGACATCTGCAATCAGTCAAATATTCATCCATGTGATTTTTTTTTTTCTCACTGGATGTTACATAAGATGGAGCATTGACTCGGAAAAAAGCCTTATACCCACTTAGTGAGTGAGTGTGTATACACTTTCTCTGTCACACAGTGAAGCGTGGAGCTCTGCAGAGAGTCAGTGTGCAGCTGTGAGGTCACCTGTCTGTCTGTTTAATCTAGAGATACTATGGCCGATTTATCTCAACGCGTGTGTGGTGTGTGTATGTGTATGTGAACATTTATAAAAGAAAGAAAGAGGGACGAAGGAGAAAATAGCTAATAACGGAAGGCAAGTGGTGGATGGCGTTCTTTACAAAGCAGGACAAGGCGCCTCTGTTTAAAAGCGATGAAAACTGGTGGAAAATATTCCAGCCGGACGAGCCGACGGCCTTTTTCTCTTTTCCTCCCCAACATTGCCATTCCATGCAGCCTTAAAAGGCCACCGATGAGATCCTACACAACATTCAGTACATGACAGCCCACTGGGTGTCATGGGAGCTGCTTGTAAATACAGTCAACAGGATCTGCTGTGATGTAACTGTATTGACTGTAAGCTGTGGATTTGGGGATAAGTTAAGAATATTATTTTACAGTGATAACAGCCTGCAGCTTTAAAAGACGTGTTTTTTTTTTTTAATTTGCTTTTGGCACATGAATGGTTTTTGATACGCCTTAATGATAGGATCAACACTGGGAATACTCAGCTTATAAGGGAATTAGAGTGCAAAGCTGGCTGATCATGTTTCTGTGTATGATGTAACTCTTCCTCTCACTTTTGGTCCAGGTGGGTCTTTTCAGGAAATCCGGCGTGAAATCTCGTATCCAGGCTCTGCGTCAGATGAATGAGGCGAGCGGCGCAGACGGGGGAGGCGTCAACTATGAAGGCCAGTCAGCGTACGACGTCGCAGACATGCTGAAGCAGTACTTCAGAGATCTGCCAGAACCCCTGCTCACCAGCAAGCTGTCGGAGACCTTCCTCCAGATTTATCAGTGTAAGAAAACACACACATGCAGATGCCATTTTTACACAGAGGTTGTGCCTATAAGGCTGCTACCAATCCCCTTTTTTAATGCCTCCTTTGCATTTTTACATCGAACCAAAAAACATACTTCTCCAGTGTATGATTTTATACAGCATGCTGGCATCGCAGAAGCATAAGGCCTCTGTTTGTCTTGTTTGGGTTAGCCGCTAACTGCTATCAGCTGCTTTTTAATTCGTCAAAACGCCACACCCATCCTGCCAATGGTCTCGTCCTGCCAGCTGTCTCCCATTGCCTCTGTTTCCAGCTCAAAGGTGAGACAGCTCTGTCCCCCCATCCTGCTGTCGTACCTTTTTTACAGAAAAACGAGGCGGCATAACGGCACAATATTCACGCCTAAAAGGGACTAGAGTCTGGACAAAATCCTGTTGAGACAACACATGCCATTAATTCACGTACACACATCTGTAAGAGGATTTCATGCTGGAATACATGGGATGGTATTGTTTTCGAGCTGTAGGCGCTTGCCTGCAGTGGAGTAAGACATTGTGAAAGAGTGAAAATAAAATAAACAAGATGAGTGCAGGAAATACCTGCGGGATGAGGTGAGACATCTGAGTGCTTCATCCCTCTGTGAGCATGGACGTCCCCTCCGGTTCTGTTCCTGTATGATTGTAATAGCTGCATTACGATCTGTTTATATAAGGTGAAACAAAACCGCTCCAATGCATGAAGCATGAAGCACATAGTGTACACACACTTATATAACACACAGATCCCATCATAGCTCAGTCTTGGCAGGCGGAGGGAAGCCAGACTTTTTCCTAAGATGCAAAAAAGATGACATCATGCAGCATGCCATTAGTCGCTTTCTGCATATGATATGAAAGAACCGAGCCGTGACATCCTCCCTCTTCCCCTGCAGACATGCCCAAAGAACTGCGTCTGCAGGCGGCACGCGCCGCCGTGCTGCTGCTGCCCGACGAGAACCGTGAGGCTCTGCGGACGCTGCTGTGCTTGCTGAGCGACGTGACAGCCAGCGTGTCCGAGAATCAGATGACTCCCACCAACCTGGCTGTCTGCCTGGCGCCGTCCCTCTTCCACCTCAATACCCTGCGCCGCAAAGAGAGCTCCTCACCAAGGTGTGTGTGTGACTTTGTAATCAACTAATTTCATCATATCACTGCCTTTATTTTGATTGCCCGCACTGACACGGCTTACATAACATGGAATATGCTGTACATTCACAAACAGGAAAGGGTCAGCCTAAAGAAACAAAAGAGCAGGATACTGGGGATGGAAGCCAGAGAAGAAAAGGGGAGCTTGAGACAGAAGGAAGGGAGAGAGACAGAGGAAATAGCGAGGTTACATAAACATCTTAACCTAATTAAGAAACATATTTTTTGTTCCATGTTTAGATCAGGGAGGCTTTAGCAGGTGTCCTTTCTTTCTTTTCTCCCTGGTGCTTCCTTTGCCCTCTGCTACACTGGCTGTCTCCATGATAGATGATGTTACTGATCTTGTCGCAATTCTTTTCCCCCTCTCTTTCTTGGTCAAAGGGTGATGAACAGGAAGCAGACACTGGGAAAACCGGACCAGAGAGACCTGAATGAGAACCTGGCTGCCACTCACGGCCTGGCACACATGATCCAGGAGTGCAGCAAACTCTTCCGGGTAAGCAGTTAATTAAGTCATAACTGAATGTGAACTCTAACTTAGTCAACTCCTTACTTTAAAAAAGCAACCAAACCCTCCACTTTTGGTTTGGGTGCTTCCTCCCTGGAATGTGAAAAAAATGCCAAGACACACACAGTCACCCAATTGTGCCGCCTCTTGATCCACAGAACCTCTCTGCCCCCCGCACACACACAAATTAGAAGCGACAGGGGGCTCGTTTGGTAATGAGAGCAGTCTCCTGCTACCAGAATCAGCCAATAGCATAATTTGATTTCAATAGCAAGGTTTCAACGTCTAGAGGGCAGTCACTATGTATATTTATAACACAACTTGTAGATTTTTAATACTTTGCATTCAAATGTCAAGAGGTGGAACTGAATCAGTCAGCAGCACTCATGAATACTCATTTATATAACTTGTCAACTGAAAGAAGAGATTACTCTTCAAAGTTAGATTTAGAAAGATATCACATACAGAGATAAACCCAGAATGGTTTACTGATTGATATTGTATTAGTCCTGTTCTAAACTAGAAAGCACAGCATAACTGTCATTGCTAGTTTCAGACTGACGTATTTGACAGTTTCACAGCCAGCGTCCATGTTGTATAAGTAACAAATGTAATTGCACCCATGGGTGTGTAGGCCTTAAAATGAGGTGTGTTCCAGCACATTGTTGGCGCACTGCTATTTTGAGCAAAGCGATTACGCCATTGACCAATAAAAACCTGGTCAAACGCGCACATAATGTGCCAAAGGGTAACTGAAATGAATACAACATAAATGAGGAAAATATTAATGATTTCTCCAAAATGTGAATGTAGCAGAGATCAGAGCAGAGCCACTGTCAAATATGCTGTGCACATTTACACACAAGGAGCAGCATTACTTGTTCGTAGTTAAAAGTTTAGTTCTGTTGCCTCTAGCAAGAAACTACAGTTTATAGTTATGCTGCTTCAATTTCCCTTGATATATGATGGAGTGACATCATTGAGCTGACTGCATCACTCTCAGCAGAAAACCAGTTGTTGCAGAATCCACCATAAAAATAGCACTAAAATGACACTCTGATTAAATTCATGTTTCGCCCAAAACACACGCGTCTCCAGTCCACATATTGAAGTGTCCTTGGGTAAGATACTGAACCCCAAATTGCTCGCATATGAAAGTTCAACTGAGTAGCAGGTGGCATCTTGTACTGTAGCCCTGGCCACCGGTGTATATTTGAATGTGAATGGGTTAATGTGACATGTAGTGTTAAAGCACTTTGAGTGGTCGGAAGACTAGCAAGGCACTGTACAAGTGCAAGTCTTTACCAAGTCCATTAATAAAGGGAGTAAATAACCTCTGAGCCCCTTGTGCCCTACTTTGCACCCTGATTATGTTCTGTTTAACCAGCAAAGTGGAGTCTGACATGCCCTAAATGCACTCTAGACATTGTGCTATGGAAGGTTTAAATAGGGCCAATGTGGCAAACTGCCACTGAAGTCGATGTGTTTGCTGACAGCATGAATGTCACCTCCGGTTTACAGTACTATGTCAGTGCAAAACACCTTGAGTTCCTGTGTTTGTCCTGTAAACACAGATAGCTTACATAACCCACTGATCCAGATCATTCTGTCATTTGAACAAGCAATGTCATGATTACATAAAGTAAGTGTCCCCTCTGAAACCAAACTCAAGTATTTATGAAAGAAGTTAAATCCAGCATCGTCCCATCAAATCCACAAACACATGAATGAATAAACAGGAAATAATCAGCACACTACTCCGTTAATAATCAAATTTCAGTCCCATTCAGCCCGAGCATCACTCTGCCCAACACAGTTGTCTCCTCTGATCTGCTTCGGTAAATGCTAAGAGGCTGCACACTGTGTGTCATTAGTGTTAGATTTTATTAGATTGCTTCGTGGCTTCCTGTTGTGGTCACATAACACAACAAGTAAACTCAATAATCTCACAAATTATTTTCTTTTAATTAGATCTCGCACAGCATCAAAACAGGAAGATGACCTATTAGATAACCGACGGTAATATGTGTCCATGTTTAACCAGCCTCTTCTTATCTGATGAAATCCTTCTCTCAGACTGTAATATTGTTGGTGTTCAATTAAAGCTGAGAGATGACTCAGCGGGAGGGAGGGAAATAATGAGAATGAGCACAGCAAACACACAGATGGAAAAAGGATGTTGTGTATTTCCATTTTTGTCTCGCATCCTTACACAAGTTAATACAATTTCCCTTTAATTAAAGGGGAATTAATGAAACCAGGGTGGAGATGACTGACAAAACAAAGCATCAAGTAGGGACTCGGTGCTGATCACTCTTATCAGAGGACACTGATAACTTCAACATGTACAGAAATACTTTGCTTTGAGTAATTACTGCCGTCTAATATGGATTTTATACAAATCTCATATCATTTCAAAAAGCTCATTTAACTATCTAAAAAGTTAAATAATTAAACTTGAAATTAAATAAATAAAAATAAAAAATATTTAAAATAAAAAAGTATAAAAGTTTTTTTTAATTGAATACATATATATATATATATATATATATATATAAGAAATTATATACTTTAAAATGATTTATCTTTATAAAATATTTTATTTGAAGCATATTAATGAGTCTTGAAATTGAACATTTTGCGAAAAAATATTTTACATTAAAAAATATATATACTTTGGAAAATATTTAATTTTAAGACTTTTTAAATAGTAAATTGAACTCATTGTATAACAAACAAATTAATAAATTGATGTATGAGGTTGCACAGTCGTGCAGTGGTTAGCACTTCGGTTTGAAACCTGCCGGCAAACTTAGGTTTGCATGTTGTTCCCATGTCAGCGTGTTTTCTCAGGGTTCCCCAGTGTCCTCCCGCAGTCCAAAGACACGCAGATTAAGGAGAGTAGTGACTCTAAATTGTAAATGTGAGTGTGAATGGTTGTCTGTCTCTGTGTGTCAGCCCTGCAGTTAACTGCCGATCAGTTCAGTGTCAGCTGGGATAACCTCCAGCACACCTGCTACTTTTACCAGGATAAGCGGTTACAGAAAAGGAATCAAAACAAGTCAAATTAGCAATCAAAACACATGTAACCATCATGCACTCTGGCGGCTCATGGCCTCCAGCAGCACATAGAAAGTTAAGGGCTGGCCTTCATCCTCCTCCTCCTCCTTTCCCACAGATCCCAGAGGAGATGAGTCGCTGCAGGAACTCATATGTGGAGCAGGCGCTGCTGCCGCGACGCCTAGAGGAGCTGGCGGGCGAAGAGGCTGGGCAGGGAGGTTACAGGGCCTTCCTTAGGGACAGCCTAGATGCCCTCCTCAAAGACGCCAAGGACAAGTTTAAAGGTTACGACAGCTGCTCCACGCCCGAGCACGCGGAGCTCGCCTGCAGGAAGGTACGCCTGCCTATTCATCAGCTGACATTTTTAGAAAGAATAATCTATCTTCACACATCTGTCGAGTCCTCACGGCTGCTGTCAATGTGGTGGTTTATGGCAGAGGTTGAAAGAAATGAGGTTCATATTTAACCCTTTGAAACCTGAGCAAATTGGTTGGATTTCTCTCAAAAACAGGGAAAAGGGTGACATTTTTTTAAAATAATCCTCCCCCTTTGTCAAAGCACATTTTTAAGTCATTTTCTTGTCACCTTTAACTAATTTCTCACACTTTGTGGGTTATTTATACTAAGTTGGTCATTTCCTTTCTTCCCCCGTGTTTTTCAAAGAACTTAAATCCATTAGTTTGGGTTTCAAAGGGTTAAGGAGAGAAAAAACAGATCATCAGTCAATCTGTCTTTAGTGTCTAAACAAACCGCCATTCCTGAAGCACACGCTGTCTCTTCAATGATCTGTTTCCTGTCTTCTCCTGTCCTTGGCGTGTCCCTCTCTCCTGTCTCTCTAAATGTCGAGTGGAAAACCAGCAGTTAGGGTTTCCTGTATAGAAACACATCCGTGTGAAACTGGCCTGGCCCTTGGCTTCTCATTCCCATCCCGGCACTGGACTCCATCCCAGAATGACATCAGCTTGACACAGACACACACAAACATACACAACCTCACCATTATCCCAGGCCTACATTTCCTGTGTGCAGTGTGCAAAGGGCCCTGTATGAGGTTATCTTCTCTCCGGTTGGAGAGTCACAAGGCGCAGAGTGTTCTGTATCATCTGATGGCAGCACGGAGCAGCTGACTTGGCTAAGGGGCGTTGGGAGGTTTTGAAACACAGTCTGACTGTTGTGCATGAAATCATGTCTGGAATACCACCTCTAATGTGTCTAAATATGACTGATAAGATTAAATATCATGAAAGAAACTCTCAAAGAGTTACACAAGACACACTGCTGACTGGGAACATTTGTTGCACGTTCTATGCAATTTCTCTTTCCCGTCATTTCCTGTCATCTCCCTGAGATCAACTAAAGATGTAAAATGCCACTAAATGAAAGTCATTTTAAAAAGGAATGCATGTTAATTTGATTTGGCCTTGTCATGTGTTTGTCCAGGTGCACGACGGCTTCCCACTGCGGCTGTGGAAGGTGACCGTGGAGGTGCCTGCGAGTCCAGAGGAGGTTCTGACACGAATAATGCGGGAGCAGGGCTACTGGGATGAGGACCTGCTGGAGAGCCGGGTGGTGGAGACCCTGGATGAGAGGACAGAGGTCTACCAGTACGTCAGGAACACCATGGCTCCACATCCCACCAAAGACCACCTGGTGCTCAGGTATTGTCCCATTGTCCTTCTAAATCCTCATGCAGACTGTGATACTTTTGCGATCTTATAAGTTTACTGCAGCGACACTTTGCAACGTGGATCTGATAAATTCAGGTACGACATCACCCACTGAATCACAGGCTACGACCTACATCCATCGACGTCAATACGCAAGAACAAAACATCATCAGTGTGCGGCATTTATCTCACCGCTGTAGTGGTGACAGTAAAATGCAAACAGACAAATTGAGCCCTCGCTATAGCGGCATTTAAGTTTGTCATAAAAAGTCTAAAGAAGAGGAGGAGGAGGAGAATCTGGACGCGGTTGAGGCTGGGAAAAAGAGGCCAATTTGGCACACCGGATTTGGCAACGAGAGCTCGAAATAAGAAATAGCACCTATTAGCATTTAGCATTCACTAGTGGAGTTGCGCTGATCAGTGCGTCATTTCATGCTTCTTTTCTGTTGGTTGGTTAGTATACTTAACAGCAGTCACACTGTGAGATTCGGATCCCAAATTTCTGTCACTGTCAGAATTTTATCTCAGGATCTTTGACTCCAACACCGTGACAACAGCTGAACCTCTCTCACTGTGTGACGTTTTAGAGCCAAAACTAAAGGTATCACCACGTTACTTTCACGTAGTTATAATTCATCAGAGACAGCCCAAATTTGCACTGTTATACCAGGCTTTAGTCTCCCTGTATGTCTTATTTCTGTCTTTGTGTTTTTAGTTATTCTGCACTGATTTATTGTTGTTTTCTAATCCAAACTCTTTACTCTCTTTACCAGAACGTGGGTAACAGACCTGCCGAAAGGAGCGTGTGCAATGGTGTGTTCATCTGTGGACCATGAAGGCGCACCTGTCGTAGGCGTCCGGGCAAATGTCCTCACCTCTCGCTACTTCATCGAGCCCTGTGGAAACAACAAATCCAGACTCACACATATTTCCAGGATCGACTGCAGGTGAGTGAATGACAGACAGGAGCAAAGAAAAATTAGGGACACTAGTTGCTTTTTAGAAATAAAGTCACTAAGGATGGCTTCACTAAGGAAACCTGAAAAGTCGCTAATTAAAGCAACAGAATCGCCGAGCTGGAGGGTCATGTAGCTTTAACACCTCACCCTACTCCTAAATGGGAATATGCCAGACGGAGGGGGCTACGGTGTTTTGGGGCTGAACCTTAGTCCTAGTTTTGTGGTTTCCAATGCCTTTTAGCTGGTCACTCAATAATCCATGATCTAACAACTTTTTTTTTTTTTTTTTTTTTTTTTTTTTCCAGGGGTCGTTTCCCAGAGTGGTACAATAAGCTGTATGGACACTTGTGCGCCGCCGAGGTGGCGCGGATACGTGACTCATTCACAGTGCCCATGGACAAATGAGAAAGCAGTGTGCAGTGTGGGCAACAACAGACTCCACAGCTCCTTTGGACCATAATTTGGATCCTTCAAACTCAAAATGACTCATTCCACCCATTCCAGCAGAGAGGTAGACAGGGTCCAAGCCTCTCATATTCAAAGGACAAATCCTGGATCCTGGATTGAAGGACTTTTTTTCTTTCGCTCTGACTTTGTTACAACAGACTGATGTTATCGCTAGGTTCTGTCGGAGAGTCTCGGTGTGTTGCCGAGAGGACTCACACAAACACTTCTCCGGGCCAAAGGACATGATGTCGCTAATACAGGATGTTATCCAAAGGATGCTATTGCTTCTGAGAAGCAAAGGGGGTGTGGGTGTGGGAGTGTGTGCATGAGTGTTAAAAGCAACAAACGGTTAATTAATACATATTCCTCACACTGGTTTCCAGTGGCAACATAATGTGTACATACAGTATTCTGTTCACAGTAAGGGTTTGTGTGTCTTGTGTTTTTCTGTTACAGCAAGGCACAGGAGAAAGGTAGATAATATTATAGTCAGCTGATTGATGAGTCTGTGGGTAAAGAAAGATGTGAATGTGTTGGTAATAAATGCAAACAGAGCAGAGACAACAGACGGGATAGTGAGATGACAGGTAGTTGTTAGCTTAGAGGGTTTTTTAGGAAAGCAGAGACAGATGAGAATCGGTGGCTGGCTCACCAAAAAGACAAGAAAGGATCAAAGAAACAGTCTCATTTACTAATGTGAAAGTAGTGTCTCCTCATTTTGTTCTTGAAGATTCATCAGCAGAGTTAGTCAGCGTGCTAGAAACAAGGAATAGTTCAAAAAGCCAGTTATTATACAACAGCAAGAGCTCATCAGGCACTGCTTATGACTGAGGCTCAGAGCCGGGACTGGGAAAGTTGAATTTTGCACAGGGTTCCCACACGTTTTCATGGACAAAATTTCAAAACTTTTCCATGACTTTTCAAGTAATTGTTTTTTTTTTCTGTAGTCCTACTTGCTGGGTGTTTTTCAGACTTATTAGGTTCTTAAACTCTGTTCAAACATAATAGTCAGCTGGCATACATGGAGGGAGAGAGGAAACACAAAAAATGAAGAAACATACATGATGGTAAACAAATCGTCACACTTCAACACATATTAGAGCTAATTTACACCGACAGCTTCAGAAAATACATTTTCAGTTTTGTTAAATCAAGTGGAAGGTTATCCACGTAAGACAGCCGTAACAATTTCATGACACACAACATAATTCCATGATTTTTCCAATTTTTTTCCATGACTGTGGGAACCCTGTTTGCAGGATTTAAGATTTAAGACAAACACATTTACAATGATGGACCAAATTTGGGGGAGGGGGGATAACATTTGTGAAAAGTTAAAGGTATTGTTGTTAAGAGCACAGTCAATTCACTTTTTGTATTATTGTAGGCTGCACATCTCTTGCATATATACGTTAAAAAAATAGTGACACAATGATTTTGATGTAAATGAGAACAGAAAAAAACAATGCATTGTTCTAACTTGCAACAGAAACTATAAAAAGATGAGAGGTAAACAGAGAAAATGGTCCTTTTATAAAGGTGGAGATTTTACAGGTTTTACTGTAAAGAAGAGGGCAGACTGAATGTTTGTGTGATTTCAAAAGAAGGAAAACGATCTTTTGTGTAAGCTTCTTTCTCCGTCAGTGTTTTAAAAAAAAAAAAGACATACAGGTTCCTCGAAACCTTCACTCGTAACACTCACGCTTCGACCTGAGGGCGCGCATTTTTCCCGTGCAGAGTCGTGTGATTAATTCGCTAAGCCATTGCTCATATCGTAAATGTTGTACCTTTTAACTGTGTCTCCGCCAAATAATAACGCATGACAATGACAGTTAATTTAAAACAAATATATTTATACCTCAGATATATGTTTGTTTTGTATCATACCATTTTATTTTATTTTATTGTAAATGTTAAGCTTCGTGTTACAGAAATGAACAAATGTTTTATCTTTTTTATTAATATTATTTCTGTACAGGTTAATCAAAGTGCACTATTAAATGTATTAAAATAAAAATTAAAAAATGCCTCATTTGTCATTTGTTTACCAGAGGTGGGACCATAGACTGTGTATAAACGTATACAGTACTTAATATATATTTATTATACTATATTTATGTATATATTTTTTTTTATATATTTTTTTCATTATACATGTATATATAAACTATATCTATTCTACTTTATTTATACTATACAGTCTATGGGTGGGACCAGGTCAGTAACTATGCTTACATGCACACTAATATTCAACTATTATCCAGAATATGACAATATTCTGAATTTGTTATGGGTCAGGTTAACAGCACGTTGTGTTTAGACATATCAGGTCGTTTTATGAATGTAGCACTTTCCAATTAAGACGTGCGATATCCCAGTATTATTCAAGTTTTTGGAGCATTATTTGGACATTCATACAGCACATTTAGAATATCTGTCTCAGTGGAGGTTTTACCACATACTGCATCTTGTCTGTTTACGGTCATCTCTGTGCGTTGTACACAAACCAACTTGCAAACCGTTTTCTAGACTGTGGTGTAGAGGTGCATGCCCAAAAGAAAACCCCTCATTTCTGGTCAGATGTAGAAACTAAACTACTTTTAAACATTATGACAGACTTAGATATTAACATGTTTTTGGATATGTTCAAATATCGTGACAACCAAGATGTTTTTTTTAAGGTAAAAAAAACCCCAAAACATATAAATATGTAGATTAAACTGTTAATACAAATTATATAAAAATTATTAATTATTATAGATTTAGAGGTACTTCTCCATATTTATATATATATAAAAATTATTTACTTGAAATAATTTCTCTTTGTCTTTTTTTCTTCTTCTCTCTTTTAACTAATTTTCAGGTCATTTTCTTGTCTACTTTTTCCTAATTTCTTGCAATTGTGGGAAATCTCTTGCCAGGTTGCTTCTTGCCTTTTTAGCCATGTTTTCAAATCAATTAACCCAGGTTTCACATGCATGGGAAAGGCGTCTGAATGCAGCACAAGAAAACTGTTGTCACTCTAGGTTTCAAAGAGTTAATACAAAAGTCCTGAATACTACTTTTTGTATTTATTTGTTTAAACAAGTTTGTTGGAAGCTGTTGCTTCGTCTTCATTTTTTATTGGCACAGTTGTCGTTTTTGCTCATGAACAAAATGATCTTTGAAATCTTCTTTTCCATCTCAGTAACATGATGTTTTTTCTTCATGCATTTCTCCTGCAACTTGATTAGATGTCAGACCGGCTCAAACTAAATGAATCTGGGGACTGGAAATTGAGTGTAAACCTTAATTTAGAATTGAAATGCGGAGGAATTAACCCTTTGAAACCTGGATGACATCAGTTTTTCTTGTGCTGCGTTTAGAGGCCTTTCACAAACTGATGATTTGACCCTTTGCAACCTGAGCAGATTGGTTTGATTTCAGTCTAAACCATGGGAACACAGGTGACGGCATGGTGGGGCTCGGTTTGGGCTACAGACCTTCCAGAAATGGTCTTAGCCCCACAGTAGCCCTACCACTGAACAACCGAGAAAATACCACAGCAGCTCCTGAAACCTTCATGTATGTGTTTGCCTGTACACTGTGCTCTCCCGCTCACGACAGCCTCACACGTTAAACTGATCCCAGTTCAGCAAGAGAATCGCCCTTCATCCATTACATCGCCATCGTCAGGTTATCACTGATTTGAGATCAGTGGGGAAAGCTCGAACACGCGCTGCGTCACTGACGTCACTCACGTGCGGCCGCGCACCAGCTAACATTTACCGCTTGTTACCGCCGTCGAAACTAGCTAGCAGCTAACCGAATTCAAGTTGGGAAGTTGAAATGTCAAAATGGACCGTTCCGTTTTCAAAAGCCCGCGGATAGAAAGTGTGCCGGCCATGTTGGATAATTTTCATACACACCTGAGGAGGAAGAGGACAGGGAGGAGCCCGCTGCCTCCACCTGCCAGAGCCCGTGAGGTAACATTTCTTTACATTTCTGTATGAAGCTCTGTCTGTGTCTCTCAGTGTGTGTGTGTGTGTGTGTGTGTGTGTGTGTGTGTGTGTGAAACATTTACATTTCAATTCGTGAATTAGGCTATTCCTGGTCGTTGGGAGGGCGGTATTACTTTTCAAGCATTCACATTGAAATTTTGACATTGATGGAGCCTCACCAGTGTCTGGATTAGCCCTCCTTTAGAAAGACCAGCCAAAAAATGTCTGCCATCGCCACTGCATGGGACAAAAGGCAATGAGCAACTTGACAAGTGATGTCCCACAAATTGTTAGAAATTAGTGAAAAGTGACATGAAAATTGCCTAAAAAATTATTTTAAGGAAGACGGGAGAGTAATTTGAAACATTATCCAAAAAAGTCCAAATCATACATAAATGTATATATATACTTTTTTGCGCTTTTGTAACTTTTTTTCAACAAAATTTGTGCTAATTATTAGGCCGTGGCTTGTTCATTTGCCTCCCGTATTTTTGAGACGAAAACAAACCAATTGCTCAGGTTTCAAAGGGTTAAATGATTCATGCATACTTTTTTAATAACATTGTGAAATCTTTGGGCTTGCGGGAAGGTGTCATGTATTTTCAAGTCAAACAAACAGCTAACAACCAAGTGAAGTCTCAAGTCATTAGTGTTAAAGATGATGTGCTGCAAGTTTTTTTTCCCTCAAGTCGAGTTTAAAATCATCACCTCTGTTGCTGACACTCCAGTTCTGGGTGCTTCTCAGATCCAGACTGGTCTTGCTCATCCTCCTCTTCCTGCGTCTCGCCCTCATTCTGCACCAGTAGATCCTGACTGTTGCAGAGGCGTGAGCTGCGTGCAGCGTGCTGTCAGCCGCCTCAGAGATGCTGAGCTCACTCGTTGTCTTGTGTCTTACATAACTGTTTCATATAGCAGAGGACAATGGAGTCCATTGTACCACAGCTGGCCCGCTCTGGACCCGGCAGACACAACCAGGAGGGGTGGGGGGGGCAGTCATGCAACAAAGAAGGGGGGGTCAAAAGGTCAGAATGGGGACTGATGGACCCCTCTCTGTTTTTAATCACTTGACAAAAGTGAAAAGGAGCCACATGTAGGAGGAAAAACGGGTTATCAGTGCTCGTACTGTATGAAGGTGCTCACACCTTCTTGCTCTTATGCAAACACTGACTCTCATGATCTATAACTCGGGCGAAGTGTTTACAGAACTCAAGGACAGGTACTTTCCACATGTGTAAGAGGGAGCAAGTGTGAACTTGACTGTGACGGCCCACAGCCAAGAGTACACATTTATATTTGATGCTGCTGGCACTGTCTCACTGTTTTCCAGTGGATCATGAACCAGAGGTGGGACCAAGTTATTTCTCAAAGTCCCAAATCTTTGCATTAAGTCTCGAGTCAAGTCCCAAGTGAAGACTGACAAGTCCTGAGACAAGTCCTAAACTCTGAGTTTTGAGTCCCTCACAAACACTCCTCCCCAAATGTAATGCCGTTTTAATAACAGAGTATTAACATATTACATTTACAGAAATCATTCATGCCTTTTTAAAAATGTGTATTTATCTATTTTCACAAGTAATTAAACCTTTGAAATGTGAACAAATTGATTTGATTTCTGTCAAAAACATTGGGAAAAAAAGTGAATTTAACAACTTGGCATGAAATGTCTCACAAACTGCAAAAAAATAAGTAAGTTTACAAAGAAATTACCTGAAAATGACCTTAAAAAAGAGAAGGAGAAAGAGTGAAAAAAGTACAAAATTATCAGATAACTAAGGAAAAATATTAAAAATCTATCGTTATAATTGTAGGTTTCAAATTAGCCTACAGAAAAATATTCTTTTATTTATTATTACAATTGTTTTTAATTTTGTATTTTATTTTATTTCATTTTTTCTATTCTTCTTCTTCTTCTTCTTCTTCTTCATCTTCTTTTCTTTTTTGATGCAGATTTCGAGTAATTTTCTTCTTTTCCTCACTAATTTTGTAAGTCATTTCTAGTTGCCCTCTTCTCATGTTTTTGAAAGACATTGAGCCAAGCTGCTCAGGTTTCAGAGTTAAGCCTCCAGAAGACACATGAAAGCACAGATGTGTGCGATTTCTGTCTCGTTTGAATAATATGAACCTCAACAGGCAAACTGTCTCTCTCTCTCTATTTTTCTTCTTGTGTGTGTGTCTGTGCTTGTGCTCACTTCAAATGCCGCGATGTTTTTGTGAGCACGTGTATGTATTTTTGCTGGGAACCCAAACACCTCTGGGAGATTACGGCGGACCAGATAAGGTGGACTCAGAGTCAGCACCAGGGCTGCATTCCTGCGCCGCTGTTTGAGAATCACACGCACAAAGTTTCCCACATTGATAAATAAACACAAACGTGCACGTGCGTGCTTCCATGTGTGCGTGCCTTTCTTCTGCTTGTTTGTTACCAGCACCGTCCGGCTGTCCTGCTTATTATATATTGTTTTATTCATCACATCGTATTTTGCAGTTGGAACTTCGTGTGTGTGTGTGTGTGTGTGTACCAACACAAACAGTGAGTTGTTGAATTTGGTCACAAGAGACTAGGCGTTCCAAATATGTGACAGGAGCCGCGGGTCACGCATGTCCGTGTGGACTTGAGTGCTCTGATGGATGACTTGGTTTTGTTGTGGCAACAGAGACGGTATGTCATCATGGATAACGGCGTGTTTTAAGAGTCAACATGGAAAAGAGAATTCAGTCCCACAGTGTTTCTGCAGCTGACCTCATATCATTCCTCTTCATATCTCCATATTCCACAAATTCCAAAGGCTGCAAGTCAAGCTTTTGAGTCAGGGGGGGAAACAGATCCAAAATGCTCTCTCACACACAGACACACACACACACACACACACACACACAGTCTAGTTGTTTTAATGACCTCATGACTGGTGTCAGATCCAGATCCCACGCATCTGGTGTGGTAGTCCTGATAAGGCACCGTGTATGTTCTCGTTTGCATGTGTGAGTGACACAGAGAGAGAAGAATGTACATCCATCTCCACCTGTGATTCACGAGCTTTATGTGTTATGGGGTGGCTCGGTGGATCAGTGGTTAGCACTGTAACCACACAGCAAGAAGGTCCGGGGTTTGAGTCCTGGCTGCTCCAGGTCCTTTTTGTGTGGAGTCTGCATGTTCTCCCCGTGTCTGCCTCCAGGTGCTCCAGTTTCACCATCAAACACATGTACGTTAGGTTAATACCGGTGTCGGTGCTCCTGACTTCAGGCAGGATATGTGGAGTTGATCCCCCACCGCTGCACACAGCTGCTCTCTGCTCTGTAAACAGCATGGATTACATGCAGAGGACAAATTTCCCCGTACGATGCACATGTGACCAGAAAGAATTATCCTTCTTAAAATATTTTCTTAACCCTTTGAAACCTGGAGAAACATTGCTTTTCTTGTGCTGCTTTTGGACGCCTTTCACATGTATTTCAGCCTTTGAACTCTGAGCAAATTAGTGTAATTTAAAAAAAAAAAAAACATGGGGGAATAAAAGCAATGAGTAACTTGGTGAGAAATGTTCCACAAATTGCAAGAAATTAGTTAACTTTGAAAACCATTTTTTAAAAGCTAGGGGAGGGGTGCCTGGTGGCTCAGTGGATAGAGCAGCACCCCATGTTTAGAGGCTGTGTCCTCACTGCAGCAGCCGCAGGCTCAAGCCGGGCCTCTCTATCCCCTTCACACTCAAGGCATTAAAGGCAATAAAAGCCCCCAAAAAATAATCGTTAAAAAAAAAAAAAGCTTGGGGAAATGTCCAAGGAAACACTAAATTAATAATGATCATAATTATATGTTTAAGATTATGTTACAAGTCCTATCATTTTTAAAGCATTTTTTATAGGTAATTTCTCTGTTGTTTTTAACTTTTTTCCTTTTTGTCTTCTTAATTCCAAGTAATTTTTTTGTAACTTTTTAACTTTCTAATTAATTGCCCATATCTTATAAAGTTTCCCATTGCCTTCTGTGTTTTTGCAATAAATCAAAGCAATTCGCTGAAGTTTCAAAGGGTTAAATAGCTTGTGTGGCACATGCACAGGAGATAAAGGAATGGAACACCTCCAGCTGACCTGTTGAAACGTCTTCGGTCAAACACAGGAGGTCATGGTTGTTTTTGTCACTTTTACAGATCAACACTGCTCTCTGGTGGTTCTTTGAAACATGATGCAACCTGTCAGCCCTCTGCACGGCCTCCACACGTCCTGCACTCAGTGCAAATAACATGCTACGCCACAAAAACACATTTATCTTGCAGAGTATGTTTTGACTTGCTCCATCTTTGTTTAATCGTTAATTCGTCGTTTTTAGGTATACAATATTTCTATAATAAAAAAAACTAAACACAAGTTACACAAGACAGAAAAAAACTCCTCTGGGTCTGCACGCTTCAGTCCTTTAAAAACTGTTAAACTCTGTCTTAACCCTTAAACACCTGGATCGACATTAGTTTTTTTGTGCTGCTTTCATATGCTTCTTTTACAAGCAAACTTCTAACTCTGAGCAACTTGGCAAGAAATGTCCCGCAAACTGTTAAAACTGTTAAAATAAGTAAAAGCTGACAAGGATATTATTTGAAAATTACCTTGGGGGTAATAATAAATATACAGAAAACTATATGTATTATTCTCGTCATATATACAGTATATATTTAAGATTATGTTACAGAAAAGAGAAACAATTTTCTACATTGTTTTTGCTCTTTCTTTAGGTCTTTTTTTTTGTTTGTATCTCACTTTTCTTTTTTAAATGTAATTGTCTTTTTTCTAATTTTCTCATAACTTTTTTTTTTTTTTTTTACCAATTTCTTGCTCTTTGTTGGATCATTTTTGTTCAGTTGCTTATCTCTACCCATTCCTGTGTTTTTGAGAGAAATTCAAACCGATTTTCTGTTTTCAGAGATTATTCTGTGCTGGTGTTGTGGTCTGCCTGATCTCCTCTTCAGGTCCTCTTTTTCTTTTGTTCCATTTTTGTCTTCAGTCATGCTCTGTGTTCCTGTTTGATTTTGTTACTCACACCTTCTCTTGTCTCAGATCACTTCGTTTCCTGCCCTTGTTTTTCCCGCCAGTTTTGTTTTCCCGTACCACCTGTGCCTCACTGATCCTGCAGAGGACTCACCTGTTCTCACTTCCCCAGCTAGTGTCTCCTCCTTAAACCTGCCCAGTGGACTCTACGTTATTTAACTAAATCTTTACATTTGTCCAGCTGCCTCTTATGTTGTCTGCATTTGGGTCTAAGCAGCTACCTGCTCTACAAGACTGTGACATCTTGTTAGTGAAACTGAATTTTACACCTGTATTGTCCCTAAACACACTCTGTGCATTTTATTGCCTTTATTTTTAAAAAATAAAAATAAACAAGCAAAAAGCAAGCAATATTCTTAAGCATACAGTTCAATAAGTCAGATCAAATAAATACAAAACTGAGATTCAAAGAGAGGGGAGACATTGACAGCAGAGCCGGTTCAGCTACAGTGGAACACAACACTGACATTATGAATGATATTTTGTTATACTATAATCTAATAAAATAGACCACTCTACTGGATTAAAGCCCCAGATATGATGTAACTTGAGTCCACCTTTGAGTAAAAACGTCCATTTTCAGTTGTAGACTCGCTGTCATTCGTTCCATTATGGAAACCCTTTTGAGTTCCTGCATTGTTGGTTTATGGTTGCTGGTTTTATATCTTTCCAGTTCACTGTCCTTAGTTTTTTGATAATTTCTAATAATCACCCCTGTCATCTTGGACTTTTTTTTTAAGTTTGCAAGACATTTCTTGCCAAGTTGCTCAGTATGTTTTTTGTTTTTTTTCCTGTTTTCGAAAGAAATCAATTCCATTTTCTCAGGTTTCTGAGGTTTAAATGCCTGTGAAAGGACTCTGAATGCAGCACAAGAAAACTACTGTTGATCCAGTTTAATTGTTAACTCACAAAGCAGTTAATAAAGGCAGACAGCTTTGAAGCTTTGATGCTTCTTTTGCTGTTTTTGTCCTTTTGCTCTTTCTGTTAGCGCTGTTTGGCTCGCTGATACAGCACTGTTATGAATTTGTTGCTGTTAAATAACACTTCATGCTTTTTTTTTTTTGCTTTTGTTTATTGGTAATTATTATAAAGCTCTCCACAGAGACAAACGGCACATTATGTGTTTCCTTGAAACCAGACAGAGCTGTTTTTATGAGTATAAATAAGTAACAAGAGGACAGGAGGCTGCCTTGTTAGAGGCTTTTATAGTACTGGTCTTTTCTACACACAGAAACACAATCTGTTTTATGTGTTTGTTTATTGAATTAATTCAAGTCTTATTAATGGATTTTTCAAAAGGGAAATTTGATTAATTTATTTTTACTTTTGACTTCTTAGTGGATCATTGAAAATGTCTGCAGCAGCCTCAGGACTCATCATGTTCTTGTGAGGTCATTTGCAGTTTTCATTGTTTATCAGACGTGTAACTAACTTTAGCCTCTGTGCTGAATGCAGCAGCAGCCCGTCCCTGCAGGAGGTGACAGGTGATGATCGGAGGTGACAGACAACATGTCCTCAACAAGCTACACTGGGTATGGAAAGGAGGACTGGGTGGGCTTCTGCTAAGAGGTATAAAATAAATGTTACAGCTGAAGGAACAAAAACAGCACGAGAACATGCAGCAAAGCCTGTAGAACATGTAATATGTAGAACAAATGTGGCAACAGACACTACAAAGAAAAATTATTTAAAAAGAAACAAACAAACAAACAAAAAAAACGCTTAAAGGTCCCACATTGTAAAAAGTCAGATTTCCATGTCTTTAAAACATAATAATAATAATAAATAATTATAAACTTTATTTGTAAACCACTTTTACAACAAAGAAATTACATACACCAAGTGCTTCACATCAAAAGACATAATAAAATCCCATTAATCATAATCAAATCCCATTGACATTATTAATAAAAACAGGGCTAAAATAGTTTAAAAATTTATAAAATTAAGGAAAATACATCATTTTTAAGAGGTGCAGCAGTGCGTAAATGCAAAGCAGAGTGCAAAGCAGTTAAGTCAGAGCTAGTTAAAGGCTAAAGTGAAGAGATATGTTGCTATTTGTCTTTTAGAGATATTAAGCAAGGCAGCTTCTCTGATATCTATAGTTAGTGTGTTGTAGAGTTTTGGGGCGTAACTGACAAATGCTGCATCCCATAATGCAGGTTCAGGTAAGATATAAATACTGTGAAAGTATCAAAACACTCAGTCCACAGAGAAATGCAAAACAGTCTGTATTCAGAAACCGTGCCTTTAAACGAGCTGTCAGGACTTTTGTGACCTTGTGATGTCACAACTACGTGTTCTGAAACACTCACTGTGTCAAAACAAGCGCAAAAACAAAAGCAAACAACAAAAAGAATTCATATTCATATCACATCAGGGGGTTTGCCAAATAAGTTTTTGAAATGCTCAAAAAATCTGTAGCTGTTTTTGTTGCTTGTAGGAGCAAGAGAGGAAAGCGTTGAGTTGAAATTAATCAAGAAAAGATGAAAAGAGAGTTGTGAACCTAAATGTTTTGTTTATCGATAAAAATTTCCCCATTAAAAAAAACAGAAAAACCAAACACAGTTCAAATGTTTGTTACTTGTATCATTATAATAACAATAAGCATGAAATAATGAGTGATATTACAGTTATTGGGAAAAAAAATAAAATTTAAATAAGACCAACAAATGATTGTTATTCTACACTGAAAGAATAAATGGTTTAAAATTTCGTTAGAATGTCCACAGAAATGATAAGAGTGTTCAACATCTGCATATCTGGAAATTATAGAATATACTGGATAGATTTTATGCAAATTTTTGAACCTCTTTGACTTTGTTATACCAAATTTGTGAGGTAAAACACATATTTTTACCAATTAATCCCTTCCAAATATGTGTCCTTTTTTTATTTTAAGATTTGTATTGATATTATGATTATTTATTCCTAGTATTTATTATTATCTTTGTAGAATGTCAATTATAGGCAAACTGGACCGCTGATAGATTCGGAGCGCTGTTGGAATGTGCCGTTCAGAGCAGTGCACTCTGGGAGTGTCAGAGCACACTCTGCCTGGAGACGGAGCAGCAGAGCACCAACCGGAGTAAATGTGTGATTAATTACACTGTTTGTTAATTCATATAGAAATTGATCGCTCTTGTTTCTCCAAACAGCTCTCTCTTTTCAGTGTAGAGCATCAGATTAACCCTTTGAAACCTGACTACATTGGCTTGATTTCTTTAAAAAACAGGGGAGGCAATGAGCAATGTAAGAAAAAAAGACCCAAACATGAACAAGAAATTAGTGAAACAAAATCACCTGTAAATTAACACAAAAGCAGACAAACAAACAAATAAATACAAAAAAATCGGAAAGTAAAAAAAAAAACAACAACAAACAAACAAAAAACACAAGAAAAATAAACTGGGAAAAAAACCTTAAAAATCATAATGATTCTCTAAAATAATTATGATAATATGGTTTTCTGTAAATGTTTCCCTAGCTTTCTTAAAAATAATTTCCCACTAATTCCTGGCATATTTTCCCTATGTTTTCAAAAGAAAGACAATCAAACTAATTGGCTTAGTGTTCAAAAGGTTTAAATACTTAAGGAAGGCGTCTGATTGCAGCACAAGAAAAGTGACGTCAATCCAGGTTTCAAACGGTAACATTTATGAATGTACCCTATATAAACCCCTCCAGACTTAAACATAAACAGTCAAAATTCATCCCTTTGTATTTCCTTTTGGAATGTTTTACAGTGTGAATAACTGAGTGACAGAGGGTGAATACGGGTATCTTCAGGCAGACAGTATGAGAAAAAACATTAAAAAACATTAAAACATGTAAACATGCTCTAGTAGAAATTCGAAATACAAGTATGAACCTAAAAATAAGCATAATATGGGACCTTTAAATCTAGAGTACACACTGAAGTATTGGGGAGGCTAGTATGAAAACATTGCTTTGCAAGCTATACAACAGCAAAACTTCCTTAGGTAAAAAAAACTGCTTTGGTTGACTAAAGCTACCTAAAAAATCAAACTGAAAATGTATAAATGTAAGATGAAATGATAACAAAATATAATACAAAAAAAGTCACATGCCAGTTAATTGAGTCTCTTGCAAAAACTACCCACTAGTTCACAGATCATACATGAAGAAAAAAACATGGTAAAATGCAGGAATGTCAGCTTTTGTTTTGTATACAACCTCCATCAGTCAGACAGCTGCCTTCAAAGACTAGAGTCCGGGTCGGGGTTTGCACCAAGCAGGATTACTAAGGTTACTTCTGAAATAGCACAGAACAACAACTTTTCTGAACATCTGTTAATAAATAACAATATTCAATACTTCTGCTAACTGTGGTCCAAATAAATTAACTTACAGAAGGGAAACAGTTGTAAATAAAGAATAAAGGCCTTTCTTTTTATGAACCAAAACTGATTCTAGTTTCAGTAGTTAACGCCACAAAAATGTAAAAAAAAAAAAAGTTTATAATTTTATCACTTAAATCACTATGCAGATATGAATGTAGTCAAATTACCAGCAAGCTACTGCAAAATGTGGTTAAACTACTGGTTTAATTACATGTGGGGTGAAATCAGGTAAAGTGCGACATTTTTTTGTAGATTATTTTGAAAACTACCTAAAACTCTGAATAGTATCTTAATGGTTACTTTCAGAATATGTGTTATGTTATGGTTCTCTGCTATATTTCTATAAAGAGAATAATATAATTAAAATCATTTAGAAATTGTGGACCTTAAAACACGAGTATCACTACTTCACTCGAATGATTCGTCCTGGTAAAATGGGACAATCATGCTTGTTTGTTTAAATCCATTTATTAGTTCAGTCAGTTATTCATTATATTGTAATGCAACCTGTGGCTATTTATTAAAAAGAATCTCCAAATTTACTGCCAGGCTTTCCCTTTTCATTTGTTGACTGTTTATTTTGGCTAATTCTAGAGTATTGTAGCTGGACTGGAGCATGGACTGGCTGCATCATCTTTAATATTTTTAAGAGACAAAAACAATGAAAATGTCAGAAATATTAAAGTGTGGCACACAATGGCTGAAGTCATGATTTTATGGCCCCTGGTAGCCTGAAAAAAATGCTGGTTTCACTGCAGAAAAATGCACCCATTTTACCTGAATGCATACCCACTCAAAAACCTTTATTGTTTAAGTCTATTGTGAAAATATTTGGATTAAATATGAAAGCAATATGATTCAACATCTTAAAATCATCTTTGTAGTTAAACCCTTGAGCTGCAGTTCTCTGATTGCCAACATTAAATAATCAACATGCCACATGGCTCACCTTGGAAGTCCTGTGCCCATACTAGCTGTCTCAGATCAATGAAAATGATTGTTTATGTAAAGCACATTTGCAACAACAGTGTAATAACATGTTTGGTTACTGGCTGTTAATACTTAAAGAACCAGAGATGTAAAACCTTATTTGTCCCACTTTTCCTGATGTCCCACATTACCATACTTCAGCTTCTTAACACTGCAGTACACAGAAAAAACATGTATCCAAAAGTATCTTTATTTGTGCAAAAATTGCAATCTCACACAGGAGATGCAGTACAAGGATAATTTGTGTCTAACCCGTTTTTGATGGCACTTTCTTTCACTTGTTTCAGCCAGCGAAGATAGGGCGAATTATTATGTAAAATTGCGACTTGGAATGTGTTACAAAATCTTATTACACAACCAGTTATGAGAGGGGTCTTCTCGGTAAGGCTGCGGAAGGCTTAAGGAAACTAAAACTTATTGATATCACCCAGGACTGAGAGTGTGTTTTTTGTTATGTTGTACTGTTAAATGTTCGTGCTGTAGCCTGGGGGGTTAGAGGCAGGGCCTGCGGGGCCGTGCCTGCGCTGTAACCTGGCACAGTCACTCAACTTCACTACGTCCTTTCCGTAGTTATGAAACTTTCGAGCGCAGGTTTTGTAACCGAGACGTCCTGACCAATCACGGCACGAGTTTAATGCTCACGTGACGATGTTTTTTATGTAACAAACGGGTGTCTATGGGAAAGTCGGTCCACTACAGCGTCAAAGACCGTGGCAGCTATAGAAATGTATAGACACGTTAACAGAAGAAAACCCAAATCTACATAACACTTGCTTTTTCTAGTTTGAAGTACGCCACTATGTCGCACGTGCAGGACGTACCGGAGGAGAGGAGCGCCTTCTTCATCGGCGCCGACTCGGACGCCGTCTCGGAGGAGGAGGACCACCATCAACTTATACTGCAAAAAGCCAACGCGCTAGCTTCGGAAAACTGCCTGAAAGAAGCCATTGACTGGTTTTCCGTTGCTATGCGGTACGGCACCGTGAGACCGGAACATTTAAGCACTTTCGTGGACTGTATCCTCCGCAACTTTAAGAGGAAAGCGGCGGGGCCAGACTCCCTCTCGGGCCAGAGTCGGGATGTAGCTAGCTGTGCGGACGATGTGTTCGACTGTCACAACTGTCATGGCTTTCTAGGTGAACCTGTGACCTTAGACTGTGGACATACGTACTGCAAAAGGTGTTTACAACGACGGCTGCTGTCTAAATGTAAGCTGTGCAGTGAAGCCGTCAGCGGTAAGGAGAAAGTGAATGTAATTCTCTGCGGACTGTTAGAAAAATGGTTCCCCGACGAGCTGAAAAAGTCCAAAACACTATGTGAAGTGGACGAGTTGTGTAGAAGAAGCCGCTACCAAGAAGCTGTGTCGCTAGCTACTGATATAATTCAGTGTGGTGAGTAAAATAACAATACAGCCATGTTCTTGGAACAGGGGGGGTGTTTCCTGATGGTGTGTGTCTGCTGCGCACTCTCACTGAGGCTCATAGCAACATGGTTATGTTTTTTATGTCAACAACATATAATTGAATACAATAACTGTGTTTGTCTGATGCTGGTGGGCCCTGGGGGGTGAGTAGAGTGAGTTCTACTGACCAACATTTTGAAAAGCAGTGCTCCATGTGTTGAACTGGTGCCAGTCTCCTCCCATTGGCTGCTGTTTGATCTGGTCCGTCCTGCTTACGACACTCGTGCAGCTGCGCACGCGCGATCGATGCAAGTTGCATAAGGCAGGTCGTGACACAGAAGGTGCATCTCATTTCTCTTATATGTCATTTCCTCGCTCATTGCCCCTCGTTTGTACCGGAAGTTGTCCCGATGCGCCATCTTGAAGGAAGTGTCAAAGCTCGTATTTAATTAATTTAATTTTTTTTTTGTCTTGCAGTTTATTCATATTTTTCAGATACTCAAGACATGATGTAACCATATTTAGAAATCTTACCAGGTAACAGTAAAGAAACAGAACCCTGCAAACAAGACATAATAAAAACACTAAAGACAAAACAAAGACAAAAAAATACGTAGGATAAATTATATCCATAAGGGGCAGCAAACAAAATTATTTAAAGTTTAACAAATATTCAGCGTTTTCCCAGCTCTGGCATCTTTCAGTCCCTGCTATGTTTCTTTGCAATGTTCTATTTCTATGTTTAATTCTGGTATTTCTGGTTTCCATTTCCATTTTCCATATAAAATAAATAAATTCAAAATACAGAGACATCATGACCATATTTTGGGTTATTAAGAAATTAACTTACAATCAGAATATAGATAAATAGATGCAAATAATGATTAACCTAAATAATGTAAACGCAGTCTGTGACTGTAAATGGGACAAGTACAGTATAAATACAGAGTGTGGGTTGTTGTTAATGTGTTTGTTGAACAGAGAAAACTCTGCTGCTCTGCCACAGACAGGCCAAACGCTTATCTGTATTATTAGGCTATGAGCACAGTGTAAGGGTGACATATATTCTACCAAAAGTCTCTTCGGCTGTGATATGGCACCAGTACCGAAGGATGCACCAAAAAACCCCAATGTGATTAGTATATCATTAAATCTCTCAGTAAAAGCCCTCTCAGACTCAGTGCTGAGACTGGATCAGTGAACACAGCAGCTGCAGCGTGAGCGAGATATTAGGTTAAAATTACAGTTATTAAGATGCAGAGCCAAGTTTTTTGAAACCTACCGTCATTATAGGACAGAATCATGAGTGGTCTTGCTGTCATTGGTGCAGGACTCTTTCAGAAGCTGTCATATAATTAGATAATGACCTCAATAATGACCTGGCAGTCATGGAATGCAGACGTGTGATTCTCTGCAGAGCAGCTGCTGAAAAATACCTGTTCTATAGTTCTGCTGTAGTGGAACATATATGCACAGTTTATTTAGCTTTATGACTTTTCCTTATGTTCTGTGTGAGCATCACATTATGTTCGTGCACTCAAACAGCCATCAGCGGCCTGATCAGCTGCTGCTGTCATCAGAAATGGGCATCGCTTCACGTGACACTTGAGAGGAAACAATGTCTCATGTCTTTTAAAACATTTGCTCGTGTCCTCTCTTCTCTTTCCTTGTGTCTGTCCATGCATCCCTGGTGGGAGGGACTAAGATGCAAGGAAAACATTAGAGGGAAGCATGGATGCAATTTAAGAGATGCAGCTAGAGTGGGGCAGGTTTTGTAACTTATGAAGTGGGAGGGTATTTGAATATTGTAAGTGTTGTGAATTTTATGAGGCACAGTTTCATAAATGTTTTATAAGAGGATGAATGTGCCATTTGTTAGCCAGTTTATGAAGTGGGGCAAGGCTGGTGGTCCAAATAGACAATCAGCCAGACAGTTAGCTTTTGTAACAGACCCTGATGTTATGCAAGGAGATAAAGTAGGTTACTCCTGTTGCAGATGATTTATAGTTAACAAAACCGAGATGATGGGGATGATGGAGGATGTTGCAAATCCAAATACTGGCTGTCAAAGCTTGTATAGACAATGTCAATGAGATACTCTCACCACTGACAGCAAAAGTGTAGTGCCCCTGAGCAAGGCACTAAACATCCAGCTACTTCAGTATAGGTGACCTGTTGTTGCAAGCTGTCTGCATGTTCATTGGATACAAAATGTTGAAGTGTTGCGGTTACATCAGCCTGTCTTAAAGTGAAATTTCTGGGAATTTGCAGCTGAGCAAACAAACTGCATATAGCATGATGCATTGTGGGTAAAACACTGCCTTGCAAGAGCAATCTTTTTTTTTCCACTCTAATCACTGAATCTCAAATTACCACAAACCATGTGAGAGAGAGCAATCTTGACTTCCTTACATTCAGTTATTTTCTTCTGTTGTAGTTAGGAGGTTATTAGCTTAAAAAGCAATTTTCAGTTATCGTGTCCACTATAGAGCTGCAATATATGCTGCAATATATCAGATGGTATGAAAATTGACAGTTTATATTTGCTTATTCATTGAAAAAATCATATGGATGGAGAATCTCAACATAATTTGTTATTTTGAGTGGTTTTACGCAAAATTCCATTTTTAAAAAATGACGTCAAATTTCAAGCGTTGTAATAAAACATTTGTTCATCGAAAAAACCTTCTGTTGACATTTATTAACGGGACATTGAAACTGATGATAATAATAATATTATCAATGTATAAAATAATCTTTGCAACCCTAGTAGATAGACACTTGATCTCCCACAACATGACAATAAATGTCAGACCATTCGGCTGGAAAATATTTCTGGACCTTCACCTGGTTATGAGAGCTTATGGAAACATCCGTTGGAATCTGGGTCAAGTGATATAACACATATGTAACTCTGCTGTGTCCTCGTTGACCTCTGTTACTTAGACACAGGATATGTGGTGCAACCTAAACTACTGCATTATAATCCACTGGTGATCCTGTCACCAGGGGAAAGCCTAAACACAGATGAGTTTAACTAGAACTACTTGTCTTCATGTTAACCTAACATGACTTTCCCCCATTTGTTTTACAACTTAGAGTACTGACTGAAAGACAGGTTATGGGTGAAAAGACTGTAAAAACATTGCATCCCTTTGCAAAATATGTATGCACAATCTGCTCCTGCATCGTGTCACTAGTTAGATATAGAAAACCAGCGAAACAAAGCTCGCTGGTCGCTGATTGGCTACAGCTCATGACAAATATCTGCAATATGTATGATTTAGGGTTGCATGATACTGAATTTTTTTTTTGCAGATATCCCATATGCCAATTTATAACTAACTTGTCTGACTGATAACCGATACTGATTTCAATTTAAAAAAAAAAAAAAAAAAATTCCACCACCTAATTTTAGTGATCATCAAGTCTCTTCTGTAGTGGAATTAACATAAATTTATGTATACTCTCATTGTGACATGGACATGTAGACATGAAATACAGTGCTTTTCGATGTTAATTATATACATTTATTGTGCAAAGTAAGGAAAAATACTTCAACTTAGGGTTGATGTTTTTTTACACTTTGCCAATTAAATCTGCACGTTGGCTGATTGCAGTATTTCGTTTTATAGGGTCCTCACATTCTGACCTTTGATGCATGTCATACCCTCTCTTCTATCATTTCCTGTCTACTTCTTCTGTCCTTATAATGTCACAAAAACAGTAATACATGTTAAATGTGGGTAATTTTTGGCACTTTATGCCAAGACGGTCACTTGACATTGGGTCAAGGATGCAATCTGATGTCTTTGGAGTCGTACCACCTGCTTTTGACAGCAGCTCAGTGTCCTCAGTGATGCAGGCAACCCGAGAAACAGGACAGAAACTTCTAGATATTCAGAGGTTGATGTTATCATAATGAGACAAACCACCTGTGGTACTGCTCATATTAGCATCTGCCGTGCATCACAAAAATGAACTAAATCCCATTTGTCTCAATGAGAGGTGATAAATGACTTGGATTGAAAGTGTGCCATGCGCAGAAAATGAATGAATCTTATTGAACTTGTGATGGATTGCAGGTAAAGTTAATCAACTAAAAGAATTTATTAGTCAGTGATGTCTTCAGGACAGACTGATTTAAAGACTCACAATAGAGTGACATATTTGAGTAATTCGATGATAAAAAATGCCTGATTGTAACACAGTGCACATACACAGGTGTAAAAGGTCATGTTTGTTTATACCTGGTTATTATTCCAAATAGTTTACGGCCTCTTAACTCTGTTCGTTATTGATTTGGGGTATTAGTAGCTCTTATGTTGCCTTTATTACAGCCTCCTGTTAGGAACAGACACACACACACACACACACACACACACACACACACATATAAAATCCGCTGAGCTCATCTATTCGTCTTCTGCATTGTCTGTTGAGAATTCAGAACCACAGGTGATATATTAATAGTGTTTGTCATGTAGTTATGTAATGTATGACTTGCAGGAAGTGACAGTTTTGAAACTTTCTGTTGAAGTAAACACTACTTGCCCACACAAGCAGAAAAGGTTGAGTTTGCCCATTAAACCACAGACAATTTGATGTAATCAGTATTATGGTGTTACTTGTGCTATGTTTCATAATATCAAGATGACTTACAATTAAATGATATATGTTTGAATAAATGTACTGTGCTCACTAATATTTAAAGATAAGTACTTGAGTGAAACCCTTTCCTCAGAGCTAATGAAGGTTTTTCTCCCCCCTCTTTTTCATCTCTCCTGCAGATCCAGAGACAACAGCAGCGGCTCGATTGTCTCGAGCGGAGGCGTACATGGCTCTCAAACTGTACCGTCTGGCTTTGGAGGACACAGAATTTAGTCCCGAGTCCAGCTGTTCTGCTGAAGTAGGTCACTCACTGATACTGTAGTCCTTTCTTACCCAATGCTATGGAAATGTTCAAATTTGTATTGATAATCTCTTTTGTTAGGCTCACAGTCACAGTTATGACTCAATGACAAGAGTCGGCCTGTCGCTATGATTACATTTTATTTTACTTATTGTACAATATATGGACATGACCTCAGTATTGCTTGTGCTGTTTTTATGTGTGTTTGTTGACATGAGAATGTCACCAACACTTAAGCCAACAACCAGAGAACCCGCAAGGTTTGCCAAAGTACTAGGCACAGCTTCTCATATTTTTCAAGAGAATAAGAAAACACTTGAAAGATGACGCAGTGTAGCTCACAGGTAGCCAGCAGCCACACTTTTGAAGTTGAAGAGTGCACAGTCCTGATAGTTGTTAGCTTGTCAATCCTTGGCAACAAGCCAATAAGTCCATCGTTTGTCGTTTTAACCTCCAACAACTTCATCTTCCACTCTGTAAATCGACCAGCGAACCGCCTGACTTCCCAGCTGTCGACAGCCCGGAGCCGACTGCAGCATTCCAGCCGCATCATTGAGGAGACTGCGGTGTTCCTGGAGCTTCGCTAAGCTTGTTTATGAGTTATAAGAGGCATCTTTTATTTAATTTTTGGGCCAAATCTTGTATTAACGTCTCAAATGGAGTAATTTTTGCCCACTCCTTTAAAGGTACTAAAATGATCATACTGCCTTGTACATAACAAGTTTTCTTGCGCATGGTGCTTGTCATCAGGTGTTAATTACGTAGAAATTTTATCTATTTTTTCATATTCCAATGTCTGAATATTCTCATGCTCTTTGAAAAGGTGTATTTGCATTATTATGCAATTATATTATCATTATATCAGTTGCATTAAATAGTCTCTAAATGGCAATAATACAATTTATTGCTCTAATGTTGGGACAATAGTCCCAAAATTATAGATAGACAATAGTCCAATAGTAATAGAGTATAATCAGTGTTAGTTCTGACACCTGATTTAATGTCCTTTATTTTGTTGATGCTGTAAGAATGCTTACACTGCCAGATTGTTTACGCATCACACACAGCACACTCACCCGCCTTGACTTGCCTGAGTCTGGCAGTCAGTCTCCTCTGATATGTCGGTCAGCTGGTCAGTACTAAGAAAAGGTGTATTTTAAGATTGCCTCCCGCAAAGCTAAAGATGGAGAGAACCTAGTAGCGCTGGATTATAGTTTCAAGTTCCTTTTAGGTCAGATACACAGAATTATGTTAATACATTCATTCGTTTTTTTCATAGAATAGAACTGTTCTGAAAGTGAATTTCTAATGCGTTTCTTGGCAACTGAATTAACTGAATCATAGTCTAAGAATAATTTCTCTCTGGTGACCCTGCTTATTTGTTTACACGGGATATTTATAGCGACCTCCTGCTACTTTTGTATTGTATAAAAGGCCTTGTCCTAGGGTAAACAAGTTAATAGTATCATGACTAAAGAAGATTTTCAAGAGCACAACTGTGAATGCAGTGATTAAGGTCAGAGCCACTGTTCACTATTACATTAGTAACAGGAGTCTAAGTGTCTGAGTCGAAAGCAGAGGATATTTTTCATTTGTTGGGCAAAGTCTATCATGAAAAAGAACCAGTGTATTTCATATTGACTTTTGAGAGAAGAGCTGCGTGTCTCTTGTGTTCGCTCTGGCTGTTTTTAAAGTTCAGCATCATTTTTGAATCTGCTCTTAAGATGCATGTTAAGCATAAACACATACCAGTAAGAGAAAACATTTAAGAAGGTTAAAGATGGACTAGTGTGTCCTAAACGTGAGAGTGAGTGTGAAAACAAAAGCTGGTGCAGAAGTATGATTTCTCTCTTTCTGTCCTTTCAGGCTCTATTTAGGAAAGCTATGGTGCTGCACGAGATGGGCCAAGTGGACGAGTCCCTCCAAGTCTTCCTTCGCTGCCTGGCTGTGGACGAGGACTTCCCCAGTGCTAAAAGACAAGTGGAAAAGGTGAGAGAATTTAAGAGGAAGTAGTTAGTGTGCTGACAACATTGGAAGAGAAAAAGACAAAATACAAAAAAATAAATAAAAAATTGTACCATTGCTTTGATGAATTTCGGGACAGAAAATTAGTTCCCCAACTCTTTGATTGGATTGCTGGGAACATAAAGGATCTTTGTCCTGCAAAGCCATTTGTTGTGTTTTTATAGCTAGCATCTGCTTTTATACTACATTGACTTAATGAAACCTCTTTTTATGGCATGGCTCCTAAAATCCCACTCAAGCGTTATGACTAAATAAACCAATAACATGGTAGAGATGCAGTGTTATAGACATCCTCTTGTATTACTGTGCTTTTAATTGGATTTACATCGTGCATTGTCCTCCGTGCTTGGAAGTGTGTCTGGAATTTATTGGCAGAGATTATGAACAATACTTGTGTTATTCTGCTCATTAATACTGATATACGTCAGTCAAGCACATTTGTAACTCTTTACAGTTTATAGACAAACTCAAAATGTATATTTCCACTCTCAAATGAAGAGTGCAAGAGAGTGCAGATGTAGACGTCTCACATAAGAATAACGATGAGATGCGAATTCAAAATATATGCATTATTGGAGTAATAGATATGATCATTATTGTAAACATGCCAAAAAATTGGACAACAAAGTATAAGTAAGTAAAATAACACCAGAATATCAATCAGAAATATTCAGTTAACAACATAAGTATTTAATGTTCAAAAAGGAGTAGGAGGAAATACTTAGCAAATACTACCTCCTTTTAACAAATTGAATTACAAAAAAAAACCATTTTAAACATTAACATTCCCAGTTTCTTTCCGAGTCTTCACCATACACACCTCGATCTAATCAAACAAAAATAAACAGTCAAGACTTAACAAGAACAGAAGAACAGAACATTTGGAATAAACACACACACACACACACACACACACACACACACACACTAAAACAAAGAAAACATGTAAAAACAGTCACACTATCAAAAGCATCTTACCAACTGTGTCCCCTGTATCACTCAGCCAGCTCCCCTCTCTGTTCTACCAGCTCTTATCCCTTCAGTATGTTGCTTTTGAAAATATGTTTCATTTTGTTAAGTGCTGTATATTTTCAAATCCACACTACAGCTGTTCCATAAATTAACCCCTTGTACTGTAATGCAATGATTTTTGGCGTTAGTTCTCACAAATTGTTTCTTGAACATGCAAATTCCTCTCAAATCAAGGCAGTAGTTGATTTCTCTCACGCTACGTATGATTTGAACTGGTTGGAATTCAACCAGATTAGTGGTTTTCTGAACAACTCTAATGGTTCTTTTTTGGAGGATGAAGATTGGATTTGTGTTTGTTTTTTATGTATTTCCCCACACTTCCATACATTATGGATCATAGAAACGTAGACAGGTTAACAGTAGGGATCAGTCAAAGTCTCAGTCCATCATGGAATTGCATAAGTCGTCAGAGGGTCAGGTCTTGTGACTTTGTCTGTAATGACATTAGTGCCACTTAATAGACTGACCACAGTGTTTTAGTTACATAAGCGTGACACAGTAGACTCGTGTATGCAGTCCCACGTACATTCACAGAGTAATGTGAAAGTTTGTTGCCTCTTAGTGATGAAAATACAGCTATTCAGCTACTAATGCTGCTCAAGTTTTGTGTAATCATCTCTGAATCATCGTTGCATAAGGAAACATACATAATCACATTAGTCATGGCATACCAGTTTTCACTGGGAATAAAGTGTGTGGAATTGATTGGAGCTGTAGTCAAGAGTTGCTGGTTGTATTGAGTTCTTGTCTGAATTCTTTTTTCTGACTGTTTCTGAAAGAGACACCGTTCAGACCAGACATGTATCTACAGAAGTGTGGGAGCCAGACAGCGTGCATCAATAGCATGTCAAATTAAGTTTGTGCAGCATCTAATCACACTTACAGTCTCAAAGGCCTTCCCAATATCCATATAATGAAAACAGAAAAGAAGCTAAATAAAAAATGACAGCCTCCACTCTTGTTGCTGTCAAGGCTTCCAAACAATAATGAGCATATGGTTACACATTATGCCCACCATAAACCAGAAGCCTAACATGCACTACAAAAAAAAAAAAAAGTGTGACACCCTCTTACATTTAAAGAGTTTTAAGTCACACACTATAAGATGACATATTAACAATTCAATAACAATGTTGACAGTGCTCTTATCAATTCAGCATCAAAATAATTCATAAATTCGAAATATATCTATGTGTAAACTTGATGTTTTGATTTTTGTTGCCTCAACTCACTACCAGCTATTTTAGTGGGGGGAGACAGTGGGAATGAGACGCGAACTGTTTCAAATATGAACATTTGTCACTAAAGGAAATACAGGTTGGTGGAACAGATTTATGCCTAATAAACACAGACTCCTCCAGATTGTCCTCCTTTTCCATAGTCCAAGTCAAACAAGACTTTTTCATGTCCTTGCACCTCCTTGGAGTCCCCTCCATGTTTACTGTCATTATGGTTTGCTGCTTCCCGTTTGATGTCAGAAAGAGTGCAGCAACTGGTTGTTGATGTTCACATCATTTCAAGACTAGAAATGTACAATAATCACAAATATGTTTGATTTTGTTGAAACGTAAAGACATGAAAAAAGCTGATTGAAGACAGGTCGGACTGAGTGTTAGGACTGCTTTACAACCATATAAGTAAGATCACAGAAGCGTGCATTAACTGAGGTGAAACTCATGATTTATTTCCACATTGGAACTATGTCTGCAACAGCGAAATTGCTTGTAAAGTCATTTGGTGTGAGGTGAGCATGTGTTGTAAAAAAGATTAAAATGCAAAAACTCAATCTTAATCACACTTACACAAGATTCTCATACCAGGTCTCAGGAAAATATAGCAAAAATAGAGATGTGTGTTGAGTGAGTCTGTCTGATTGTGCACATATGTTTAAGCTGACAGTACTGGGAGGAAGGGTTAATGGTCAAACACACTGAGGTCAAACTGAGGTTGTGCTGATATCTTTTCTGAACAAGAACAAGGCGACTCTGGGCAAAGTTTGTGTTTTTTTTGCATCGTATCACCATGTAGATTATCATGACTGAGTTTGCTCTTGGTCCTGGTTATGGAACTGGATTCACAGTATTGTGCGGTTAAATCTTATGTCAATAACTCCTATGTGCATAAAGGACAAAAGTCTGTATTTTCCTCACCACACACTGCATGTTTGCAGACTTGAAAAAAACTTTTTCCACTAAACCTGGTGTATTCAAAATAACCAAAAACATTTTTTTGCATCGTAGACACTTTTTAAACAATGTCTGCTTGCAAATGTGAAAGTGTGCAAAAACCTATGCACAGGCTGATAAACCGAGTGCTTTGTTACAGATCCTGTGCGACCTGCTCTCCCCAGCTGATGAGAATGTCAAGGTCGGCCTGCGGGAAACTACACAGAACACGTCACCTCACTTGCGCAGTAAAACACTAGTGTCCGATGTTAAAGTCCAACCACAAAGCCCAGACCAAAGACAACACCAGATCCGTGCTGCCTCGGCACACCTCCATCTGGACAGCCAGGAGGTACTGGCAGACTCCATAATGATACCACATTGTTTATCAATGACTTGCTTCCATGCTTTTGTCGCCATGTGTTTCTGTAAACCGTCATCATCGTCTGCCCCTCTGTCTTCTGTCATTATTCAGAAACGCTGGGAAAGCGTGGAGCGGCCTGGTCTGAGCAGAGCTCATTCACTGCGGATGCACGGCTCCAGCTGTGGTGAGGAGGGGCTGAAGAGAGTCTGCTCAGCTCCGCAGCTGGGCGACGAGGACAAGGGCAGCCTGCTAAAGAGGAAGCTGTCAGTGTCCGACACAGAACCCTGTGTCGTGGACAGCGGAAGTAGCAAACTTAAAAAACAAGGTGAGTGACGAATCCCACCATTGTGTTGCTCTCTGTTCTTCTTCACCCTTCAACACCTGGATCGACATGAGTTTTCTTGTGCTGCATTCAGACGCCTTTCTCAAGCATTTCAAGCAGTGAAACCTGAGGAAATTGGTTTTATTTATTTAGAAACATGAGAAACAAGGCAGTTAGGTAAAAAATGCCCTGCAAATTGCAAACAGAAATTGTAAAAGGTAACCAAAAAAATTGAAAATAAATTATCCGAGGTGAGGGGTTGCATATTGAAAGTTAGTGAAAATTTACCAGTGATCTATATTCCTAAATCTTATATTTGTATTCAAACTTATGTTCCAGAAAACAAACATTTTTAACCACTCTATTTTATTTTTTCAACGTTGCTTTTTTTGTTTATTTTCAGGTTATTTTCTTGTAGTTTTTTATAATTTTCTGCTTTTTTTTTTTTTTTTTTAACTGTTTCTTGTCAATTTGCTCATTAGCTTCCTTGCATGCTTTGGAAAGAAACCAAGCCGATTTGCCTAGGTTTCTCTCTTCTGTTTCCTTTCTTACCAGTATCAAAAACTCCTGCCTTATTGTCCACACCTAATTGTTGAATGCTTTTATCTCCCTGGTTGCCTTTAGGAGTAAAAGGTGCAAAAGGCTCCAGACAAAAAGCTGCCAAAGCTAAAACCAGCAGAAGTGTTCCTGAGGACCTGCTGGACCCCAACGACTTGGAGTGCTCTCTCTGCATGAGGTAAGGTCACACACCTGTGGACACACACGTTTTCACACACTTGTAAATGACTGAAAATGATGAATTTAACACTTGTTGCATCTCTGTGATGTATGCAGGTTGTTCTATGAGCCTGTGACGACACCATGTGGCCATACCTTCTGTAAAAACTGTTTGGAACGCTGCTTAGACCACATGCCCCAGTGTCCCCTCTGTAAAGAGAGCCTAAAGGAGGTGAGAGAGCATCTCAGCATGTATTGATTGAATCAAGATATTACTCTCATCTTGCTATTCAACATCTTGTGTTCTTTACTCTCTGTTTTACTCACTAACTGGTATCCTGCTCTCTCCAGTATCTAGCATGTAGAAAGTACAGGGTGACCACAGTGTTGGACACACTGATCAAACAGTATTTGAGACAGGAGCACGCAGAGAGGACTAAGACTCAAGTGGAGGAGACCAGAGAACTTTCTGAGTGAGTATTTGTGTCTCTGGCCTGATTGAAATTTATTGTTCATTTTCAGAAGTTTCAAAAAGGTTCAAAGGGTCTAAATTGTCCTCTCCTTCCCTCCCTCTGCGCAGCCTGACAAAGAATGTGCCTATCTTTGTGTGTACCATGGCTTACCCCACCGTGCCTTGCCCCCTGCATGTCTTCGAGCCTCGCTACCGTCTCATGATCCGCCGCTGCATGGACACAGGCACACGGCAGTTTGGGATGTGTATCAATGATCCCCAGAAAGGGTAAGCATGCAACACACTAACATGCAAGAACTGTCTGAATGACAGTGTTAGGGGCCTTTAAGCCAGACACATCTGCACATATGGAATAAAGGAACCTCTGGAACTCTCTGCTACAGCTCAGCTGTCTGAAAAAGAATGAATACTAAATGGCGTCCGTCCTTTCCTGCAGGTTTGCAGATTACGGCTGCATGCTGACCATTAGGAGTGTCCATTTCCTCCCTGATGGACGGTCAGTAGTGGACACTATCGGAGGGAAACGCTTCCGAGTGTTAACCCGAGGAATGAAGGATGGTTACAGCACCGCTGACATCGAGCATTTGGGTGATACCAGGGTAAGAACCACTGAAACTAACACTGATTTTATCTACAGTTTGTTGTACTTTAATAATCATACTCCACCCAAAACAGAACGGAATACATCCACAACTCAGACTCACTCTCCTCACTTAAAATAAACTCAAAACCCACCTTTTTGAAAAATACCTGTCTCCCACTGCCTCCTCAAATCTGAGCTGGCATATCCTCTGAATTTTGCGTTTGTATTCTGTTCTTGTATTTGTATCTGTTCTGTTCTTGTAGTTTGTATTCTCTATTTTGCATCTGTATTTGTTTTTCTTTTTGCATTTCATGTTCAGCATCTTCGAGTACTTGGATTATTATTATTATTATTATTATTATTATAGAATACAATACAAATACAATAGAATAAACAAAAATGAGCAAAATAGTATAGAGTGGAACATAATAGAACAGAATAAAATAGAATGAAACAAAATAAAATGGATTGGAAGGGAATGGAATGGATTGGAATAGAATAGAATTGATGGGAAGAGAATAGAATGGAATGGAAGAGGATAGAATAGAATGGAAGGGAACAGAATGGTAGACTTGTTTTTTTTTAATAGTATAATATAGTAAAAAAAAGAAAAAAACAACAACAAAGGCTGATAGGTTATTTGACTCTTGTGGATCAGGTGGAGGACAGTGAAGAGTTGGAGAGACTACAAGAGCTGCATGATGCCGTGTATGAGCAGGCCCGCGACTGGTTCCAGAACCTCAAGATCCACTTTCACAACCAGATCCTGCAGCACTTTGGACCGATGCCAGAGCGAGAAGCTGACATTCAGGTAAACATCCAGCACACTGCTCCTCTCATCCACAATTAAGCAACTATTGATTAATTGGTAGGAAAGAGTGTAATTGAAGATGTGAAATTTAACCGATCAATTAATGGAATGCGGTCAAAATATTAGCAATATGTTCAAATAAGCAGTTTTTATAGTTTTTTTTTTCAACTACCAATTAATCAATTGTTAATTTTACCAGTAATCGATTAAGGTAAGTGCTTATGATTTGCAACCCCACTTTTTCCCTATGTTTTCGAAAGAAATCAAATTTTTGCAGGCTTTAAATGATCAAATAGTGTGTGAAAGGCGTCTGAACCCAGCACAAGAAAACTGATATCTATTCAGGCTTAAAGGGGTTAAACAACTGAAATGTATGTTTTGATGATCATTGTCAAGGATTTACTCACCAGCACAGTGCTTCCCTAACATTACTGACTTATTAAACACACATATTACCAGCTCTCTCATATATTGCAGGGTTAAATTGAATTTCATTTACCTTATTAAAATTAGTAATTAGAGCGAGTGAACTGGAAAATGATACCCTGAGCTTAATTAAACTTCTGCTGGGCTGTTGGCTTTCCTGACGAGGATCTAAGTGACTTAGAAGTAGTGTCATTCATATAGTTCATCTCGCAGCTGAATTTGTGAAATAACTTTGCAGCAGAACGTCAACAGCATGTCAGAGTGAAGCTGGGGATGTTACATTCTGTTGAGAAAAAAGTCATCACTGTAACTGCTCACCTTCAGTGCATGTTTTCCTCACAACCTTTTAAATAACAAAATGTAGATAACCAGCAGATAATCAAAAGAACAACAGCAGATATATAATAATGTCTTTTATTATTATTACTATCTAAGCCGTAGCAGTCATTTTCTTCTGAGAACTGCAGGTTTTTTCAGGCTCTTATTTCCTCGTCTGACACAGCAAGACGCTGCAAACTCCAGACTCTGAAATTGGATCATCTCATGACACACTTGCCTTTTGGGGAAACCCACATTACACCTCGGATTCACCTGCCTTACAAGTCTTAATACCGGAACACGGTTGTTGTGTACGCTCAGCTCTGGCTCGTAGCCCGCAGTGCTGACAGGGATTACTGCTCCGCTCTCAGGACAACCACGGGGCGGAGTCCATTGACAATATAGGCTAAAGAGCTTTACGGGTGCTTCATAACTAATCCCAGTGGCCCTGTGCATCAGAAGAGTGTCATGAAGAGAATCCCTGACTACACCACGTGCACACTCTCTAAAAAAGGAAAGTGTCGAGCTGGATTTTTAATGGCGTTATGTAATAACTGTAATTTTTTTTTTTTTACGGTAAACAGTGCTGTGATTCTTTTGGCTAATGGCCAGTGTAAAATACAAAATGTAACATAGACATAGTATACATTATTCACTTCAAATCTTTAGATGTGTTGAGATCATGTTGTAACTGCCTCAGTCTGTGAAACTCAAAGAAAATGGGATTTTTTTTCAGCTCTGATTGTGATGCAGACATGCGTTTCTCTGGCAGATTACTTATAAAACTCATTTATGTTTTTACTAGGGCTGGAGCGACGCATCGACGTAATTGATTACGTAAATACTTGGATTCATGCAACGTGCGTCGCCGCGTTGCACCGTTTTATACCGTTTTATACCGTTTTACACAGCGCGCGCCATGAGACAGTGGGCAGCACCGATCGTGTTTTTTTAAATTCAGCGCTTGTGTATCAAGTTAGAGCGTGCACACGGCTTGCCCGAGCAGCACTTATCAGGCGCGTCTGCAGAAACGGTAGCTCGCCATGTTTTTCAGCGCATTTGTTCACTCTGGCAATAACTTTCCTCAGACTCAAGAATGAACTGATTATATTTTGGTGGTCAAAGGTTTAAAGTCAAGGTCACTGTGAGCTTGCATCCGTCTAATTCTAGTGAATGTGATGTCTTAAGAACACCTTGAGAAAATTTCTTTGAATTTGGCACAGAAGTCCACTGGGAGTCAAGAATGAACTGATAAGATTTTGGTGTTCATAGGTCAAAGTCACTGTGACCTTATCTGTTGCATTCTTGTATCTCAAGGACACCTGGAGGGGTTGTCTTAAACTTTGGCAATAACGTCCACTTAGACGTAAGGATGAACTGATAAGATTTTGGTGGTCAGAGGTCACTGTGACCTTGCATCTATCTCATTTTGGGAATGTGATATTTCAAAAAGGCCTTGAGGAAATTTTCTCAAATTTGGCACAAACATCCACTTAGATTAAAAAACAAACAGATCAGCATTTGGAGATCAAAGGTCACTATGACCTCATAAAACATGTTTTGACCCATAATTCAGAGATTCACTAGCTAATTACAACAAATGTTCACGCGAATGACTAATAGGATAAAATGCTCAAGTGACTGTGTTCCATGTTCACACACAAAGCTGTAACAGTATTCCTGCTCTCCTCTAGGCGACTCCTAACGGTCCGGCGTGCTGCTGGTGGCTCCTGGCCGTGCTGCCTATCGACCCGCGGTACCAGCTCTCCGTGCTCTCCATGACCAGCCTCAAAGAACGCCTGGTGAAGATCCAGCACATCCTCACATATCTGCAGAGTATCCCCAACAACTAGAGCTTCCTCTCCTCATCAACACAAATACTGGACGTTGAAGTGGCACTCAACATCTTGCCAACTTCTGTTTCTGCTGCCATCTGATCCTTCAGCGTTTGTTTTTACAGCTACAGGAGCCCTCGTCCTCACATGGAAAGCCTACGCAAGACAATGCAAAGCTGAAACATCCTTGAACTGTGGTTAACTGAAATGGAGATGTGGTCAAACCACCTCAGGGATACTTCCACTGATGCACATTATTTGTTTGAGACTTAATGAAATGGAAAAAAAAGTCTGCTCTCATTCTAAATGCTGTTCATTTTCAGAGGAACATCCTTGAGTGTTGAAATAAAAAGAGCAGTTAATAATCCACTCATATTTTGCTGTCTTAGGTGTCAGAATAATATATCTAATAATCAATGTTAAGCAAGGTGAAGAGAGTATTTAAGTAAGTGTTGGATCATCTGATGAGACCAGTGAAAAAAGGAAGTTGTTTTTTTTTTCATTTCTGTAGTATGGAGGAAAGATGAGGTGATTCTGTGGAACAAAATCCTAAATGCTGAAATCCCTCAAAAAATGAAAGCAAGATGTGGTTTAGATGAACCAGTGAAAAGAGATTTGTGCAAAAACCAAGCGCAGCTAAAGGCAGGCGCACCAAACGCTCATGAAAGTATTAATCCATATCTTCCGAGCATTTTCTGTTTACTCTCTTCCCCCACAACTTCCATCGCTGCCTCTTAACCGAGGCAGAGGACCTTCCCGTTGAAAGAAGGAAACGGTTTGTGTTTCCTCCCGTCGTTTTGAGTTTCTTCTTAGTTTTCTTGCAAAGATGGGATGTTTTATCCCTCTTTACATCAGGTCACAGCCCTGAAATCTCATCCTAACTCTCTTCAAACACTTTCTTCCTCTCACAAATAACCTTAAGTCGTATGCACTATCTTCCATTGTTGTTATGGACCTTTAGAGACCCTGGTGGAGTTTTGTATTGAAGATTCAGTGGTTCTGTTCACACATTACTTGTCTCCTCTAAACCAAAAGATTGAGCTGCCCATGACATTAATTTAAGCTAATTTATTAGTAAAACTTTATTTGTACATTCTGACTGTGTTTGTATGAGAAATTCTAAAGGGGGATTTGCAATATTGTGACAAATCAAAACAAGACAAAAACATGTATGATACAACTAATGAGTGAGTGTTATCTTCCTTCAGAGCTGCTCTCTATGAGGAGGGGTCGGTTCACCAGTGCTCCAGTCTGGACTGCATTTGCCTTACACCATTGGGCATTGTGATTTTAAACAACACAATGCTTTGGCTTGGTAACCATTCCTTTTTTGCCATAGTGTGAAGTATGTTTTTATTGTATTTTTCTTTCTCTCGGTTAGTTTGAGGCACCATTTGTGCACAATGTGTATAATAAAAAACTTAAAATGAAATTCAAGTCAAGGCTGTTGTATGTAAATGATATGTAAAAAAAAAAAAAAGGCTTTTTGGACAGATCTTGGTTTTTGGTCTGATGTTTTAAGTTATCAATTTTCAATAATAAATGCACTTCTTTTTCAGCTTCAGCCTCAGTTTCCACTGTTTGACCACTTAAAGAAAAGATGTTGAGCAGCATGCTGCGCTTTTGCTGCACTCACGTGATGTCGGAAGGTCGTAGTGTCCGCTAGGACGCTAGGAAGTCATTCTTCTGACTTTGTTGTGTTCATGTGCTTTGAGGTCGTAAAGTGGGAAAAGCATGGCAGCTACAAACACAATGGGTTGCATTTTAGTGCCAGTAGCATTTAAACAAGAAGTTAATAGCTGTTTCCAGTTTATTTATACTTGTATATATTATTTTATTTTGAATATATTTTTATATCATATATTTTTAGATATCTTTTTATTTAATCTTGGTCACTTCGCATAGACAGCAGTTAACATTAATACCATATTACATTAACATGTGACCAAAAATTGATATTTAATCCATGAATTAGTAAATAAGTTTCTCACCATTGACCAAACATTGACTTTTGCCTTCATGTTTATGCATTTAAGAAGTCAAATCTGCAACTCGTGTTATAAAGTAATGTTATCAATGTTAGTATAGTCACCTGGAATGCTTTAGAGTTAAAAGTTTGCTTGCTTGCTACAGCTAGTAGATGCATATACGAAACTGTGCAACTGTTAAAAGTAAATGATCGCTTCTAGAAACGAAATGTTGAAATCTATAATTGTTTACCGTCAATTGTCGACAGTGACGCCATGCTTTACGCCATTTCTGCTGCCCTTAAGTGTTACACAAAAATCACAACTCGGGTATCAGCAAAATTTCCCAATTTACAATTCATAATTAATTACTTTGAAGGGCCGTTCATGTGCTGGTAACGCAACATGGAATACAATTAATATGATATTTCGAAAGAGCACATGAAGGCAGCATTTGCCCTTACAGTCAGGCCTAACTAACTCTTTGAAACCTGGATCAACATTACTTTCTTGTACTACTTCAGACACTTAAAGCAAATATTAAAAATAAAAAAGTAAATTGGTTTGATTTTTTCAAAAACATGGAGGAAAAGGCAGTGAGCAACTTGTTAAGAGATTTCCCACAAATTGCAAGAAATGAGGACATTTAGAGAATTATTTTTGAAAAAGCTAGGGAAAAATGTCCAGAGAAACAATATTTTAAATGATCAGTTATATATAGATTTATATGTTTATATATATATATACATACATACAAAACAATGTTTTTATAGAATTGTTGAATTCTTCTGAAGTTGCCCATTGCCTTCCTTCCATGTTTGAGATGGAAATAAATAAGCCCTATTTACTGTCTTTTTATGCACTATGGCTATGATCAATTTATAGCCTGTGGGCCAAATCTGGCCTCCAGTAGGGTGTCAGGTGGCCCTCCAGTCATTTTCTATTTCACAATAAAAATAAAGCGATTCACACTGGAAATTGTTTTTGTACTTTCTGTATAAATAAGGTGTCAGAGTGAATAAAACAGCATCAAAATAGAACTTGTTTATGAATAAAGTGCCAGTAGCGGATCTTAGCTGAGACCCTAATATCCTACAATCCACGAAACATCCTAATCCTAGAAACGTCCTAAAATCCTAAAAAAACAACCTAAAATCCTCCGCCAAGATGGCTATGTTTGGCGGTAGTGAGCCCCCCATGTCCATGCCATGGATGTCTTATGGTCCATGCCTTGAACCGACCTCGTTCCTCTGACTCATCCTGGTCGATCCTGGCGCTGACACAGAGCTCAACCAATCACAGTCAGGGCGAGTATCTACGCAGCGTCAGTTACTCCTCGTGCACACGCTGCGCAGCCCCCCTCCCCCGCGCACGCTCAGTCAAGCTCACTACCGTTAGCGCGAGGCCTCGGGAGTAAACCCATGGAGGAAACAAATGGATGCAACGGCCGAAAAACAACCACCGCCAACGAAAAAACGGCGTATTTCTCTGCTGACAACAGCATACACAGCGAGGACAGGGTGACAGAAACAGACCGAAGACGAAAAGCGAACTAAAAGGGAATAATTCCAGAATCCGAGACGAAACGAGGAGAAACACCGGAGCTGTTTTCACGGGCTAACCGAGACTTAACGGGACCTGAAAGGACTCCGAACTAACCGTGAGTTAGCCACATTTCTGCTTTAAATGTACTTAAAATTACGCCCGCTTAATTTTGTTTGAACTGGTTTGCCAAAAACATGAAACCACATTACTGAGATGGTTCCCCGCACTGTGACACTGCAGGCTGGGATGTGTAACTGTGATGTTGCTGTGGAGCTAACGTTAGCTTGTTAACAGTGCTGAGGCTGGTTAGCATTCATTTATGGCAGAGGGGCTGAAAATGTATTTGTGAAGTGCTCAGACAGACTTATCAGTTTTGGTTTATTGCTGATATTTATGTATGCTCTCGCGGTAAAATGTAGACTCATCACTTTTCCGCAGTTTAGTTAGTTCTGTTCACCACAGTTTCTGTTGTCAGATGCCTGCTGTACAAAAAGCACATGCTAATTCATGTTGTTTTGCCAAATAGAAATAGCTGTACGTTAGTTTTCATAGCAAAACGATTTATTTAAGGGTGGTGATTTTGTGTCTTTCAAGGCACAGGCTGACATTTAAGACCTATGCAAAAGTGCCAAAAACTGCATTTTCTCTAATGTCCACTTGGGGCCATCGTTTTGTACAGTCTATGTCGACATCAGTTTTCTTGTGCTCCGCTCAGACGCCTTTCACAAGCTACTTGACCCTTTGCAAACTGGGCAAATTGGTTTAATATCTATCTTTAAAACATGGGGGGAAGACACAACGACCAGCTAGGCAAGAAATGTCGCACAACTCTTTGGAAATTTTACCCTAAAATTAGTTATAAAAAAGACGGGAAAATTATCAGAAAGTAATCCAAAAACAGGAAAAGGTAAGGTAAATTTGTAATGATAATAATTTAATATCAAAATTATGTTACAGAAAAATACATGATAACATTTTCAAGAAAATGTATGTTGTTTTAATCTTCAGGATTTCTTCTAGGTAATTTACTTGATAATAATAATGACTTTATTTGTATAGCACTTATCTAGATAAACTTACAAAGTTCTTCACAAAGTACATAAGAAATAAGAATATACAGTTAAAATAAATAAAACAATGTCAAGATCATAGTGTGCACTGGGGCATAACAGAACAAAAGGAAATAAAGAAAAATTTGCATATCACAAATTTTCAAATCAGTCAAAGTAACAGCTTTCCTATAAAAAATATGTTTTATGCAATGATTTAAAAACCGGCAGTGTGTTAACAAGCCTCATATCCTCAGGCAGAGAGCCTTTAGTCACTAGCCTTGACCTCAGGACGACTAGTGAGGGAAGACCAGAGGATCTCAGATCACAACCAGGAACATCAGGAGTCAGAAGTTCAGTTATGTAGCTTGGGGCTTAACCATGTTGAGCCTTAAAAATTATTAAAAGAATCTTAAAATACATTATAAAATAAACAGACAACTAATGGAGGGATGGTGAGCGGGACCTCAGAGAGCTTCCAGTATTTTTCATACAAAGTTCTGCCTTTAGCAGGTTTATTCAGCCTATTTTAATGTAGTTGTGGCACTAGTTACTTAAAAATACAAAAGGAGAAACAAAATAAAACTTTTTCTTCTGGGCCTTTCAAGCCCCCCCCCCCCAGGGGACCTGGGTAATCAGTACCACTTTTCCAAAGATGCCCTTGCATAAACCTCTAATGTAACAGAAATGTTCAAACTTTGGCAGAGAGTAGGACTCCATCACACAGAGTTACAAAAATAAGCTTTCAGGGCCTTTAACCCATTTATGTGCAAAGTCAGTCAAGATACTCTATAGTTCTCCACAAACTGGGGTTCAAATGTTACGAGTTGGTACAGAGAATCAACCCTTTGACACCTGAGCACATTGGTTCAGTTTCTCTCAAAAACATGGGGAGAAGGAAATGAACAAGTAAACATCACATGGCTCCCAAAAAAGAATGGAATTAGGTTACAAGAAAATTACATTAAAGTAACCAAAAAATCAAAAAACATAAAAATGCAGAAAATAAAAAACAATATATACATATTTTTGTCTGCAACAGAATTTTAAATATATATTAATATTGATTATGAATGCATTTTTGTTTTTGACATTTTTATCTAGATTTTGAAAATGTATCCCCCTTTTTAAAACCAAATTTTCCGATTGTTTTCTTTGTCACCTCTTACTAATTCCTTGTAACCAGTTTTCTCAGGTTTCAAAGGGTATGTTGAGCCTCATATTAGAGACCTGAAGAGTTTATACGCTTTGTGACCACAGGGGGGCGACAGTGCAGCATTATTGTCACACACAGTTAAGTGTTTCATAACTCACCCTTTACCCTCTGCACTTACTCAACTTTTATTATGAAAATATGAACAGATCTCTTGGACTCAGTAATGTGTCTTTATAGTCAGACTTTTCAAAAAGATAATGTCAGAGAAAAACAGCAGGCAGTCCTTCTGAGCTGGTCCTTGTGTATCCGGTGCTGTGAGCTCTGTCTTCTTCCATCAGAGGTCATCGTGCAGAAAGCATCATGACAAACTCTGCAGAGGGAAACAGAGACAGCAGCAGATCCACTGATAAGCACTAATGACACTCAAATATCATAAAAGGACAGCATGGGACGCAGCCACATCATTTTCAGCTCATGTACCGGAGACAAACAGATCATGGTGTGATGTAATGACAAAATGTTGCCATTATCACAGAGTTAATGAGAAACTGAAGCAGTGACAGTGTGATATGTCAAAGATGGAGAAAGGATACAAGGGCCTTTTAGCTGAAAATTTAAATACAACGTTTTCAAAAGTTTTTGAAGTGAGATACAGGACTGTTTTTGCTGTACAGGCAGGGCCGTATGACCAAATTCTGGGCCCTAAGCAAAAGAAGTGGCTACCCCGCCCCTCCTCTTGATCCTCTTTTAATTTTTTTTAAAAACATTACTGTTCTTTCTTTCTTTCTTTTCCTTTTTACAATCCTAATTTCCCTCTGTTTTGAAAAGATAATGTTATCATATAAATGCAGTTTTTTAAAAACCGCCAAGGAAAGACTTTTCCACTTTTTGGTGTGGCCGTTCTCATCTTAAAGTGGCCTAAATAATATGATATACGTAGTTCATTTAGACACAAAATCTAACACTAGGGACCCAACATAACGGTGTGGGTTTGTCTTAACTATCCCACAGCACTGCATGGTTGTAATGTTTCACGTGTGTATTTTTTTTATAGAAAGTACAAGTGTTTAAAACACTTGATGGCTAAACAAAATAAAAGTCTTTTATGACATCAGTATGCTTCATCATTGTCTGGAGTGTGGTTCAGTATAATGAGGGCCCCCCTTCCTTTGGACACTCCCCCCCCCCCACTCCTATGCCCCTGTGTACAGGTATTAAACCTAAGTCCGTATTTACCAACATAACATTGTCAGCCCTGCAGCCTTCCAGGCTTTGTTCATCTCTTCTTGTAATCACTTTGATTACCACTTGTTTCGGCTCACCGTAGCCATTATTGCAGATTCACTTGTCAGTCATGTTGGCTATTGATAGTGTCCTGTCAATGAAACCCAGCTCGAGGCAGGTTTCACTAAATCAATGCAGTCAATCATGTCTCCCATTTCCCATTGTGCACCTGAAGCACTTTACTCTGAAAGACTTCTGATTGTAGGTGTGAATCTATTGATTGACTGAGCACTTAAGCTTAATTCCAGATTAACCCACTAACATAATCTTTTCTAGTACTCCTCCATCCATTTTCAATAAAAAGAAGTAAACCGAGCGTAACAGCAACTCCTCTTCGTCCTGACGCTCCTGAGTTTAACCTGCCACCTAGAGCTTGAGAAGGAGCCTCTCACTGCTGCTGAGGATGCATCTTTCCTGCCAGGCAGGTTGATCTGGACAGATACTCCGACGCTGCCCCAGGGGCTAATTGATGATAATGAGGAGCACCTGCTTATCGATCCCTTCTGGGACTGATGCGCCCATTCATATGTTTCCAATAATTGTAATTGATTGAATTGGTAAGACAAGACAAACAGGATCACACCTCTAAACCCTGTGTGTGCTGCAGCCTGCACTCGCAATAACATGCATGTGGTGTTGCCTTCACACGTGCACATTGACCTCTGTGTGTGTGTGTGTGTGTCCCTTTGTATTGTTTATTTGCCAGCGAGGGAAAATATGGTAATGCCGTTTCTGCAAAGTCCTTGAGCTGCCCAAGTGTGTGTTCATCGTGTGACATGTGACAGGTGTCCAGGCTTGTGTATTGATTGGCTTAATGCACTCCTGATTAGATTGGGTTGGCCCTTCCAGCTAACCCACTTTGACTCAACCATCCTCTTTTTTCCATCTCACCATTTTCCCGCCTCATTTTTAGCTCATTTTCTTTTTTGTCCCCTTCATCCTCAACCTGTTCCAATGAGATCCAGTGACCCCTCTGCTTTGTCCTCCCTAGTTCTTCCCTCCCGTCTGATGTATTTGCGCAATGCTGCCAGATGAGCTCAGAAAACATCTTCATCAACACCACAACCATTATGTTCCAAATGTGTTATCAATGGATTATAAAATGGATATTTCTGTACTGTACTTATATTAATATTTAGGCTCCATATCCATTCTATCTAATAATCTTTTTTCAACCATTTGTATTTCTGTCTTACTTATTTAAATGTTTTACTTATATGGCCTTTCTTTAGCTAACTTTTTCAACTGTTTTTCGTTACCTTTAGCTAGCTATTTAGTAAGGTAATGCCTATACAGGGATTATAGCTAACTATTTCCACTACTTAATGACTTAGGTTATTTTATCTATTCCATTAACAATCTGTTTCAACCATTATTGATTGATTAAAACTATTTTGATTTCTCTTCTTGCTAATGTATAGGCCAACACACTTAACTGACTCTGGATTGGCCACTTGCTAGTATTTTAATGAATTCTTCACCCACTGCGTGTTACTTTAAATTCTTAAAGAAAATATGGTGCACGGAGAATCTGAAAAGTACGAACATTCTTTATGAACTGATGTTATCAGGGTCCTCATTTAACAACAAGAATCTGTTTACAAACTCTCACACAATTTGTGCGAGGTGGAGCAAGTCTGTAACAATAACTGCAAATTGTATAAGCAGAACAATTACACTAAATGGATTATGAAAAAGCAACCAGATGGCATTAGTGGAGGTAAAAAATTCAAAAACATAAAGAAACGTATCATTTATTGACATTTGCATTTTATGAACATGATATTAACATTAACATTAACATTATTAACATTATTTTCTAATGTATCAAAGTTGTGCTCAGTATTGGTATATTATATTATATATTCTCTAATCCATCTTTTGTGTACATACTATTCTATTACTTACTTATTGTTATGTGTACATACCTTATTTCCTCTATGTACATACTTATTTTATTACTTATTTATTGTTATTTGTTATTGTTATTTTCTTTGTTACATTTCACTTTTCTTTTTTCATGCTGCTGTAACATTTGGAATTTCCCCCAATGGTGGATCAATAATGGAATATTCTATTCTTCTATTCTATTGCACCCCCTCTATCTTAAACATATGCATTTATTGCTAAAACCTTACAACATAAAACACTATTGCATGGTGCGAGTGTACTGAGGCATGCTTTCATCTGTGTATGAGACTGTTTGTACAGATGTGTTTTAAATCGTAGTAGCAAAAACGCATGTGTTTAAGAAGTACTTTGCATACAACTGGATAAATGAGACTTGGATTATACTGCATGACTTGTGTGAGAGTTTAAAAACAGAGGTTTTGATAGTTTTACTGTTAAATACTGACCCTGATTGTTCCAATTCATGTAGAATACTCTCATGCTTTGGATTGTCCATTCACCATGAATGAAAGAAACACATGCCGAGTAATTAATATTAAAAAATGGTCCCTTTGCAGGTGAAATATTTCTTTAAATTCACATAAGATCAGCATCATACCAGTTTGTAATCTTATTAAGCTATTTCTTTCCAGTTTAACACAAATATGTGGATTAAAAAAAGATCAAATCACTATTTCCTTTTTTTTGAGAGATAGATGGTCTTTCCATGTTCCTTCTGGCAACTGCAGAAGTATGACACCCATCCCCCTGTCTTTGTGTCCCTTTGTTTTTTATTAATTGTTGCCCTCTCACACCTTGCCTGGAGTCTATCCACACCCCCAAGTCCCCGACCGCTCACCATCAAAGTCAATGTTGCCGTCCTTGTTGAGGTCAATGTCGCTGAGGATCTCCTCCAGCTCGCCTTTCTTCAGCTTCTCCCCCAGGAGCGTCTTCATTCCCTCCTTTAGCTCATCAAGCGTGATCTTTCCATCACCGTCACAGTCAAACTGCGACGTGTGCGGTTAGTAGGGAGCAACGAGGTGGGGACATGAGCATGTAGAGAGTGAGGAGAGACAAATCTCAGGAACAAAGGATTAGAGATGACACAAGGTATAAGGATGGAAAGAACAACATTACATGTTTCTGTGCTAATGAGGAGGGCAGAGAGATTTACTGCAGTATGATGTGATGAACGGAGGGGAGAAATACAAAAATAGAGTGCGAGAAAGTCATCATACACAGTCAACGATATTCAGAGATTGCATTGTGCAAGAAAAAAGTTTCGCATTTACAGTGTGTAGTTACAACATGGATGCGTGAGGTCCCTGGAAGTCTGAAAACAGCTTGAGTGTGCAGATGGGGCAATGCTGACTCATGAGGTGTTAGAACTGAAGTGAGAAAAGACTTTTGAAGTGACTATGAGGGCTGAGATCGGACGAGCTGAAAATGTATTCTCATTTGACGCAGAGTATCTCTGAGGTTGTGGAAATTTGTGTTCAGAGGTTGAGAGCTTATTCTTTATTCCCCACAAATGTCAGAATATTTGAAATTTGGGACCTTGGCGATGATGCACTCACGACGAAGAAATCTAGCTACAAGATGAGATGGATGAATATGTAGCCTTGTGTTAAATTGGAGGGCATGTTTTAAAACCTTTTATGCAGAGGGATGACACTTTTGGTGTCTTCAACGAAACCTTGATCTACCACATAGCTCAACGGGTTCAGGAAGAGATTGGTTGGTTTAGATTGAAATATTCTTACAAAGCTCACAGATCAGTGAAAGGTTGGATATTTAGAGGTCCCATGTTATGCTCATATTCAAGGTCATACTTGTGTTTTGGGTTTCAACTAGAACATGTGTATGTGCTTTAATGTTTAAAAAACATTTTTTCTCATACAATCGGCTTGAATATACATGTATTCATCATCTCTCTGAATGCTCCGTTAAAGCTCCTGCAAAAGCCCAGTCTGCTCCAATAGAGTGCCTTAGGGATGACGTTTTTCTATCGGCAGATGTGGAAGGTAGCGTTACCCTTGTTCCCTCGTCCAAAAGCCTATGGGAATTTTTCCATTTGATTTTGGATTATCAAAGAAAATAAGGTCTATAGCATTTTGTTCAGCAAAGTAATCATAACAACTGAACACCACTTTAAGGATTTTTGTAATTCACATTTTATTGAATTTTAATTTTTACAACAACAAATACAATAAAACAGAACAAATTGGCAGGTTCCAGCAGGCAATGTCTATCACCAATTATCTAAAATAAAAACTGAGAGGTTCAACAATAAGGTTTGAATAATGGGTGTTCAGTAGGTGTGGTATAAGGTAGTTGCAGGTTCTCAAAGTACTAATTAATTATTGGCTTGCCAAGCCCCAAGGCATCAAAAATCTTAAATTTTACTCTTGGAGACCTGGAACCACCCTGAATACTATCATATCAAGTCACATTGACAGATAAATATTTACTTTTCAGTTTCCTGTACATACAAAATTTCTAAACCTTTCCCATTGTTCATTAGCAGATTCATTCCCACCGTTCAGTCTCATCAACATTTCTTCACATGCAGCCGTTTCCATCATTTGAACTTTCCACATTTCCATAGTTGGGGTTTGGGGTTCTTTCCAACACCTCAAAATCAGACGAGCACAAGTTAATAGAGCAGATTTTAATATTCGATATTTAAATTTGTTTAAATTTGGTACTTTTGTTCTGTCCCCAAGGAGACAGAGCCTTGGTGAGATTGGAAGAATACATCCTAGCCAATTCCCTATTACCTTCAAAATGTTTTCCCACAATGGGAAAACTTGAGTACATTCCCACATTGCGTGTAGATATGTACCACGTTGTGTTTTACATTTCCAGCATAAGTCATCATTTATTAATTTCATTTTATTCAGTCTAGTAGGGGTATAGTAATATCTATGTATTATTTTATATTGAATATATTTGCTCCTTGCTTCTCTGACATATTTTTCAGTGTCGGAAAGAATCCCCTTCCACACTCCTTCATCCAAAAGACAATCCAAATCTTTCTCCCATAGCTTCCTTAAATAATCACACCCTTTGCTGGTCTTCCAGGGACATATCTCGTACCACTTGGAGGCTGTTTGAAGTCTTGATGGTAATTTTAAGAACTGATCAATAATATTAGCATCATCATGTAGAAGTATCTTATCTTTAATGCAGTGTCTGAGTTGTAAATATTTCCAAAAATGGGCTCTTCCTTTAAGTTTAAATTTTTCTAATAATGTTTGATAGGACACAAAATTACCCTCCTCAAAAATATCATCTAATGTTCTAATGCCATTTTTCAACCATTGGGCCCAGTAAATGGTTTGTTTACCTATTTTTATTTTAGCATTGTGCCAAATAGATGCATATTTTTGGGTGTTATGAGAGATTTTACAATTTTTATGCATGTCCCGCCAAGTTTTCCTTGAATGAGTTAAAATTGGGTTCATCATATTGTCATCCTTTTGCTTAATTGTTTGTGAGAGATTCTCTGTGGGTTTGAAAGGGAACGTGAGCTCCTGCTCAATCAAGATCCAGTCTAGGTCTGCATTTTTTACATTCCAGTGTTTTGCAAGTTTTGCCATTTCAAAAGAATAGCTATAATAGGATATATTTGGTAGGGATAGCCCCCCATCTTTCTTTGGCTGGTATAATTTATCTAAATTGATTCTGGGTTTCTTCGTACCCCAAAGGAAGCATTTTATCATGTTGTTATATTTGAGTAATAGCTGTGGGGGAATACATAGAGGAAGCATACCTGTAAGATAGTTAATTTGGGGAGCAATGACCATTTTAATAGTATTTACTTTCCCCCATAGTGTTAAATTCAACCTATCCCATTTCTCCAGATTAGTCTTAATTTTGTTTAATAGTTTTTCTAAATTGGTTGTAATAATTTCTTTTATATCTGAATTTAGTTTTATTCCTAAGTACTCCATGTCTTTTGGGAGCCATTTGAAATTAAATGAATTAAGTAGGGTAGGGGAGCATACCAGGGAAACTGGCATGGCCTCTGACTTATGCCAATTAATACAGTACCCTGAAATTTTAGAATATGTTTTAATAGTTTCTAGTAATTGTGCGACAGAACTAGCTGGATCCCGACACAGTGCCAGAATATCATCCGCGTAGAGAAAAAGTTTGTGTTCCCTGCCCCCCGCAGTAACTCCTCGAATTCTTGGTTCCTCTCTTATCATTACAGCTAAAGGTTCGAGAAATATTGTAAACAATAATGGACTAAGACTACACCCCTGGCGTGTTGATCTAGATATTTTAAAGAACTGAGATATCATGCCATTTGTAAAAACAGCAGCTTTCGGATTTGAATATAGGATCCGCACCCATCGGCAGAAATTAAAGCCAAACCCAAATCTTGATAGTGTTTCAAAAAGAAAGGCCCACTCCACCCGATCAAAAGCTTTCTGGGCATCAAGGGATAAGGCAACAACAGGTTGCAGGTTAGATTTATTCAACCAAAGTAGGTGCAAGAGTCTTCTCATGTTATCAGTTGATGTTCTATTTTTTATGAAGCCTACTTGATCCTTATGTATTATTATTGGTAAAACTTTGTCTAATCTCAGAGCTAATACTTTTGATAATATTTTGCAATCAACATTAATTAAGCTTATAGGTCTATAATTTGCAGGGTCTGTTAAATCTTTATCTTTTTTTGGTAGTAGGGTTATAATAGCTTCATTAAAGCTGTCGGGTAATGATCCACACTCAAATGCTTCCTGCAGAACCTTTGTAAGAAATGGGCATAGCACATCCAGATATTTCTTATAAAATTCAGCTGGGAAGCCATCCACACCTGGTGACTTCCCAGATTTCATAGCCATAATAGCAGTTTTTACCTCTGTGTTTGATATGGGGGTTTCTAAATGATCTCTTTCCATCTGAGGAACCTGTGGCAGCGTGATGTTTTCAAAAAAAGTGGCCAAATCATCCTCCTTTGTTATATTTGAAGATGTATATAATTCCTCATAAAAACTCTTAAAGATCTTGTTAATGCCAGTTGTGGATGTGATTAGTTCATTATTTTCTCTAATTGTCATAATTGTGTTATTTGCGTCCTGTGACTTTAACTGTCTCGCTAATAATCGTCCAGTCTTCTCTCCGTTTTCATAAAAATTAGTTTTAAGCCTAAACAATGCGTATTCTGTTTTTTTATTATAAATTTCATGTAAATCATATTTCAATTGACAGATTTTATGAAATTTTTCCTCTTCGAACCGTTCCGCTAACAGTTTTTCTAAATCAATTATTTCCTTTTCTAATGATTGTAACTTATTACGACTTTCCTTTTTCTTGAAGGAACTCTGAGAAATAAATTTTCCTCTTACGAATGCTTTGAGAGCGTCCCATACTGTAGCTAGTCTCGCTGTTGAACCAATATTTAACTCTAGAAATTTACAGATATCTTCCCCAAGTTTTTTAGCAAATTCTTCATCCTGTAATAAACTTGTGTTCATTCTCCATCTTCCAACTTTGATTTTATCAACATTTAGATCTAAATGTAGCTCCACCAGAGCATGATCCGTTATTGCTATAACTCCTATATTACAGTCTATAACCTTATCTATGAGAGAGTGTGAAATTAGAAAAAAATCTATTCGTGAATAAGTTTTGTGGGAATGAGAGTAAAAAGAATACTCCCTCTCCCGCGGGTTAACAAGCCTCCAGATATCAATTAAACTCAGATCTTCCTGTAGACTGTGTATGGCATTTCTTTCTTTCGAGTATAGGGAAGGTCTAATTTTACTGCGATCTAAATGGTCATCTATTACTTGATTAAAATCTCCCCCTAATATAAGTGGACCATCCAGGCCTCCCAACATCTTAGAGACTTTAGAAATAAAATTTGGGCTCTCCTTATTGGGAGCGTAAATATTACATAATATAACCATTACTCCATTAATTTTAGCTTCTACACACAGGATACGTCCATCAGAGTCCTTAAATTCTTTTGAAAATATGAAATTAAGCTTTTTGTTTACCAAAATGGCAACTCCGCAGCTTTTACTAGATACAGAATTGTGAAATACTTTCCCCACCCAATCACGTTTCATTTTCAGAGCTTCTTCTCCTTTTTTAAAATGAGTTTCTTGTATAAGAGCAATATCTGTGTTTTTCGATTTTAGATATGTAAGTATCTTTTTCCTTTTGGTAGGAGTGCTGCAACCATTAATGTTCCATGAAACAATGTTGATATACTGACTACCCATAAAGTTTATAAAAACAATATTTTCCTCTCTTCAAAAGTAAAACCATACTATTCCAAATTTCAGTGTAATAGATCCATGCCTTGCCTTTGCAATAACAAACATTTAGACTTAACCATAATCCAAGTCCTGCCACATCAGCAAAAACAGTAAACAAAAAGAAAAACGTTTTCAACTCAAAAAACACTGTCTCAAAACAGAACCTGACAGTGTAAGCATCTTCTCTGCTGATTCCGGTCCGTGTTGATCCTCTGGGTGGCACCGTCATTCTCCTCCTCGCCCCCTGGTCATGACAGCTCCCAGCTGGTCCCCGTCCCCGACGCCTCCTTCAGAATAAAGTTCAACTCTCCGTGCTGCGTATATCACTTAGTCCTCTTGTTCCACGGTAGTAATGTTATCCCGTATAAAGCATTCAGCTTTCTCCGGGTCAGTGAAGCTCCATCTCTTCCCCTTCCACGTAAATCTCAAGGTTGCTGGGTGTGCGAGCGTGTGTTTAACCTGGTGCTGCCACAGGATCTTCATGATGGGAGAGAACAGCCTCCGCCGGTCAGAGCGCTCCTTGGTCAAATCCTCAAACATCGAGATGGTGCATCCCTCCCATTTCAGCCCTTTTATTTTCTTAGCAGCAGCAAGAGCTTTCTCTCGGGCCGTATACCGTAAAAACTTCACCAGTATGATACGTGGGGCTGCATTATCATCCGGCCGTGGTCCTCCGTTTCTATGGCTCCTTTCGATTTCAAATTCTTCTCCATCCAGTTTAAAACCATCTCGTAGTATCTTCCTGACATAATCATTCATATTACTTCCAGCCTCCTTGCCTTCCTTCAGTCCAACCAGCCTGACATTATTTCGTCTGCTTTGGTTCTCATAGTTCTCAATTCTCTGCCAAAGTTTATCCACTCGCTCTGTTAGCCGCATGTTATCATTGGCCATGTTAGCTGCGCTATCCTCCACATTGGAAATGCGGGTTTCAGCTTCATCCATTCTTGTTTGGAGCGCACATACCGAGTTCTTGAGTTCGGTGGTGTCTGCCCGTATTACGGTCACATCAGTCGCCACTTGATTTAAAGTTTCCCCGAGCTTCGTGATCTCCGAGAAAAGATCTTCCATGCTATTTTTCGGGTTAGTTCCGGGGCTAGCCGAGCTAGCATCCACGGGGACAGTAGTTTTCAGACGAGTCTGCACACTTCGTTTGGGTTGATTCATCTCAAAATCCAGAACTTCTGCGTAAGTAGATAAAGCCACAACTTACCTAGCGTAGTTAGAATTAGTTGCGGAGAGTTGTCATGGTTTAATTGCCTTTAATTATGGTCAGGGACCGGGAGCGGATCTAGAGCGCTGCCATTTCCCAGGTATCCCCACGTGACTCCCCACTTTAAGGATTTTTGAAGCCTAAATGCAATCACCTGAAGTAAAAAGCTGTTAGGCAATGTTAGGCAATAAATGAAAATGAACTACACTGGTTGCACAACTTAGTGTCGCCACAAGGCTGTTAAGCTATCTTTGGCGTGATGACAGTTTTTAGTCTCCTTTAGCCACTTGTTAGCAACTGCCTTATTATAAGATGCACAAAAGCTTCAAAGTTTATTAGTGGGGTATTTACTGAAAACTGCCTGACCTCCGGGTAAGAGCCTGGTGTTGGGGACTCAGGGCATGCCCAGAGCGCCTGGGCCAACTTCATGTTAACGTACTGAATGACTGTAATGGCACTGTAGTGGCGCTTTCTAACTTTGCATAGTATAGTTGTGATATCAAAACTTCACCAAAGTCAGCTTGTTTAAGGGGCAAAGATTTCTGAGTATGGACTGTGCATCCCCCAGTTTCTTGAGTGTGTTAATATTTGCATAGTATTTATATAGCACCTTAACCTGCTTTGCATTAAAGATTTTAGACCTTTAACAACACAATTTGCTTTATTTAAAATTTGCTGTGTTCTACATGCTGTGTGATATTACCATATTTAAAGTATATTTAAAATGTTTTTACTATTTTTAAAAATATTTATGTGCCATCACTTTAACAACATAAATACGATGCTGATAGGCTTCTGTTAGGAGCCAAAAAGTGGTCAAACTAAATGCCTGTGGCTAAATTTATAATAATCCCAGTAGCATATTGTCATCTCTAATATGTTTTCAGTTATAATGATTTAGAGCACATTATCAGTGTTGTCTGTTTTGCAGCAACCATTGAAATCCTATCATGGTGTAATGTGTTTAATGGATGAACCCAGGTGGGTGAAGCTGTGCTTATAAATAACATGATCAACTCATTTGTATTGCTTGGTCAGACACTACGTCACACCAGGACCGGGCAGTGGGAGGCGATCAATCCAGGACTCGGACACCTGCCTCTGTACTGACGTCAAAGAGAGCGACTCAATAGATATTTCCTGCAGCCCAATGAGGCACAAATTAACAGGTGATTAGAAGAAGTGTTGAATATAAATGGTAACAGGGGCCAGGCCCTGAGAAAATGTCATCAATATGAATCTTTTCCTTTGCATTCAGAGCCAGCTAACCCTCCTCCCTCAGACTTGTTTACAAGTAAGAGCCATACACTCTGGGTGCTCTCCCAGGAAAGACCTCGTTGCACACTTCAAAGTACTGTCACACTAGCCGGCCCCTTTTACTTGCTTGAAGTCGGGCTGCTTTAGAGTTCCTAGCCGGGGACCTCTTACCTGTTTGAAAGCACAGCGGAGCTCTTTCAGCCCGACCATGTGAGCCGTCTCAGCCAGCATCCTTGGTCCCATTAACTCGCAGAAATCATCAAAGTCTACATGACCACCCCCTGCAGAAAGACAGAGGACACACACATAGATTCAGGCACACACATGCACTGGCTGACAACCAAGTAATAGCCTCTCTGCCTCCCTGGAGTGTCTCTGTTAGACATATGGATTCATGCATTAAGCATTAAGGTGTCAGAGAATATTGGCGCATGCAGTGTCTCTCGTCATTAGCTGCTTAGTAACACTGGTGGAGGAAGTATTCAGATTCAATATATTTTGGGCCTAAACAAGCTAAACTCACAACTACATACTATGAGCTTGTCAAATCATCGTAGAAAAGCCATACAAACATTTGTTTATTTACTCATGCAGAAAACATAAGGCAACAATAGCAATTATTTGGAGTCTGGTTTAGCTGCTAAGTGATGCACTGTGTGTAAAATTTCCTTCAAAGCCTGGCGAACTTCCTGGTGCTTGGTGCTAACAGTGCTAACATTGACAACAGTGCTGACACATTGTTAACCTGGTGGGCATCAAAGAGGGGGTGTTATGCTCAAATGCACCAACCAACCCGGCAACCAAAAACTTGGATTACAACACACACACACACACACACACACACACACACACACACACACACACACACACACACACACACACAGGGAGCATGACTTCATTCCCTGCTCAGGACGCCATTACTTCGTTATATCTTTGGAGAGCAAATAGTTGTTTGCTGCTTTATTAACATTCTGGATGCTATAAATAGAACCTTTAATACCAAGCTTCTGAATAAAAAGTTTATGAATGTCCTCAGTGCATGGAGGCGATAACAATGCATTCAGCTATCTGCTCATTATGTTTCCTTCAACCCAGTTAGAAACAGTTTTGTTTTGTTTGATCCCCATGGTAATTATCAAAACACACTGATACAATGGAAAGGCTTGTGTTATTAGTTTGACAAAAGACAGGCTTATTTGATAGTGTAGGCCAATAGACTCATTCTGTTTTCACTATGTGGGCCTTTGGTGGATGTAAAAGACTGTGCCAATAAAGCCATATTGTCATTTTGTGGTCAAAAACTGTAATTAGTGGTCAGAGTGTCAGGAAAAAAAGACGATGGCAAACCGTACTTGCATGGAAAGCAATTTTAATGGTGTTGAATATTGAAACGAATGGCTCAAATTGCCATCCACTAAGTTAGAACAAAGGCTGAAGGATCCTGAAATACAAGACCATTAATTCTGTGATTTTTGAGTTAGCAGAGAATTTTCATACATGCCTCGAGCTGCGGTAAAGTTTCTGGCTGACTGGCTCTACCCTTGTGGAGCATCAGTCTGTGGGGAATTCCTGACACCTCCTTGAAGAATTGTGCTGTAAGTGGGTCAGTTTATAATCATGGACTGGAGAAGTTCTCCCAAAAGTCTTTGGAGATTATTATTATTTTTTAATTGATAGTACAACGCTAGTTATATATAAAAGAGTGAATTTCACGGTATTAATGGCTCTGTAGGGATTACGCTGCAGAGATTAAGCAAGGGATGTCTGAAGCTCATTCTACCTTATGGGTCAAATTAAGGCATCCATGAACAGATGAATAATTCATATTATGCAACAAAGCAGAAAATATCAAATGTAGTCACCACCATCAAAGCCCTGATATTATGAATATTTCTCTTCTAGTGTCCCTTCAAGGTAGAGCTAAAAAAGCTTTTCTACACAGTTTGAAGCATCACACATTTGCTTTCTGCTTGTTCCAGTTATAGTAGAGCAGGGCCGTGATCACCTATTTAACAATGGGGGGGGACCATTTTCAATCTACACTACCTGCGACCCAACCCTCGAGGGGTGTCTGAGGGGAACTTCCCTCAGGAGAAGCTTAACAGCTAAACTGCATTATGGAAGATTTAGCAACAGAAATCTTTGATCGGGGGTTCTACAAGTTTTGATGACAGCTGCCATCTCAAGCTGGCCACCAATGTGTTGGCATTCCGAGTTTGGCATTCTGGCCGTTACCATCTTGGCTTTTTGGAGCCAGAAGTGAACATATGTCGATGAGACTGGAGTGAGGGTGGATCTGACTGGAAGCCAAAGACTCTATTGGCAGACAGCCTGTCACTAAAGGTGCCCCGCCCTTAAATATGTGTAACTTTATGGCTTTATAACATGTAGATGGGAGAGTTATAAAAAAAAAAAAAAAATTAAAAAATGCACCCCTCGTACAGTTGTCATGAAGGTTGAATGTTGGAATAAGCTGTTGATATGTTTATTCTATATCTTTAAGTTACATTTTCATTACCATTTAAGTTTATAAAACCAATAAAAAGTCATTAAAAATGTGATAAGGTGTTAAAAAGAGTCAAAAGTATATTGAAAATGTGTCTCAATGATACTTTAAAAATGTTGGTTAAAAATGTTTTGCCTGTAAGGTCTTAACTAAATGCAGAGAGTAACACCACCCCAGTGTAGTTGACAGCATTGTGGGAAATGTGATGTCTAGTGAAGAAGTCATACGTCAGTAGCACTGTGGGTAAGAGGAACATGGCTGCAGACAATGAACGTATGACTCCAGAGTAACAATATTCTACACATGTACGTTAGAGGCGCACCGGGTAATTGTTCCTTATTTTGTGTCATATTATGTATAGAGTTAATGTGGATTACATGGAAATTGGTGCTGCATTTTTGTAGCCAGCCTCAAGTGGCCAGTCCATGAACTGCAGCTTTTGGCACTTTAGCATTGGCTTCATTTTTCAGCCTTGAAGGCCACCGCTTGGTTTTAAGTTGCGTTATTAAATAACCAAAATCTAACGTCTGCCAAAGGACATCTAAGTCATGTACGTCATCATGACGTTGAATAATGACATTTAGTTGTAAGGTATGGAAAACAAAACTTAACATCTGCAAAACTTCACATAATGTTCATAAAATGTTTGAAAGCATTTTTGCCTTTATGTGATGGTAGAATGTAAGCGTGAACGGGAGAGAGAGGGGATGACGTGTAGCAAAGGGGCATGAGCTGGAAGCGAACACGTGGCTGCTGCAGCAAGCAGATTGCCTTTGTACATAGTAGCCCTGCTGTACCACAGAGTTACTGGGTGCCTCCATAATGTGAAATTCTAATGTTGATACACATCAGTCCAACCAAAATTTGCATCTGTCCAACATAACAGTCCAATATCTTGCTGTAATCATATTGACAAGGCAGATTATCATTTAGGGTTGCACGGGAAAAATGCAAAATTACTTTTTTTTTTTTTTTTACTGATTTTCCTGATGAGTTTTTTTTAATGATACAACCTGTGTAACTCATTCATGTTCTAGTTTTCCACTTTAATACATTTGGACAAACCACATGTATTAAGTCATATTACCAGAACTGATAGTAATTATAATGGAAATTTGTTCAGTTCATTCATGATCAAGATTTCAATTTGCTAATGATTATTTTTGATGGTGGTGTATGGTTTCCTGTAGAAAAACATTTTTTTCCTTTATAATTTTTTTTAGCAATATATTGACAAGAATTTAGAATAAGGCTCTGTAACTCTGGTGTTGGTATGGTGCACATGAGATGTGGAAGTTTCTGGGACTTTAATGTGATGTTAATGCAGCGGTGGCTCTCTTAATTCTGGTTTTCGAGATCCTCGCTGTTGCCATTCTAACCATCTAAACAGGGAATTATTTACACCTGGGACAGCAGGTGAAGCTAATTAACTAGCTGGTAGCACAGAAGCCAGCTGCACTCTGCTCCCTGAGGCTCACAGCTGAGAATCACTGCCGCAATATACACAACGTCATGCCACTGTTTGTGACCAAACAATTACTTTGTGGACTCAGTGTGCAATGTTTTGCTCATGAACAGTGTTATTGTCCTCCAGGCTCAACGCTATGTTCACTTTTTTCAAAGCATACACACACAGAGAAGTCTCTTAGACAATAAACATATATACATACATACATACATATATTTTCAAAAATAAACACATTCAAGTTATTACTTATCTCTAATGTTGCCTTGCCATGTTTGGTTTTATTTGCCATCATTTTGGGTTATCTGTGTCTTAGCTTTTTGCTTCCTTGCCAAAACAATGGAGGTGTTTACAAAATAACAAGACATTCAACAGCAGCATTCATTTCCAAAAAACAATGTTCCCATTACTCCGGATTATCCGTAGGGCATCTTGTCAACAGTAAACATAAAGACTATTTCCTGAGTACAACATTGAGCAAATAGGGCAAAAACAACAACAAAAAAAGAAGCTAGATAGGGCCTGCCAATATAGATACAGTACACCCAACTGAAATCACTACTATCATTACTCATTCCTTTTGAAAAAAAAGATTACAATGTGTTTTTTGAATGTGTCTTTTTTGTTACTAAAATGAAGAAACAAGGTCTTTGTAAACAGCAGAAATGCTCCTCTTCTGTGTGTTTGATTGACAGCAGCTGCTAGCTGAGCACCCCGGCAGGGAACCTGAGACAGGCTAAACATTCCTGCACTTTGGATACAAATCATGGACAGATAGCGTTTTATAAGCAGTGGTATTGAAGAGTAAGGACCACACGAGCATCTACAGGCAACAGAACGACTCTTAGAGGTAAGTTAACCTGCTGTTTAATGAGCTTCAGCCGAGAAGTTAATTAGAAAACAAGCCCACAATCTGACGTTAGCAGTGCACACTGTTTGTTTGGTCACACAAAACAAGCTAAGGTTGAGGACAAGATGTGTGTTCATGTTTGTACGTTAGAAACAAAGCAGACTTTAGCAGGAAAGCTAATGTGGCTGTTTCTCAATGTCTTTGGCCCTTGCAGGCTGATGTCTGGCTGTTTTTGGCAGGGCCATTTCTAGGGTTTGAGGACATTGGGGGCTTAGTTTGAACCTCTGTAGAGGGGTGCGGGGATCATCCCTTGATCATTTTTCTGATGAACAAGCTCTCCTTTGTTGCTTTCATGCACTCTGGCACTTTATTTACCCTCAACTTTTTTTTCTGCAACAATTGTGAATTTTCATATGAAAAATTATTAGGATTTGTTAGCATTGAGTAAAACAGGTACTTTACATCGGCTGTTATTAAAAATGTCTTGACTAGAATTGAAAAAATAGTTAAATGTATCAGTGGTGGAATGTAACTACAATTATACAGGGAATGACAGGTTATAAGATCTTGGGATTTTTATCATTATTACACCTGCTCTTATTATTTAAACATACATATAGCCTACATATTTAGATTGGAGGCTATTTCTAAAACATTTGGGGCTGAAGGCTCGGATGCCAGTGCCTAACAATGTCACAGGTTTTTGCTTTTCAAATTTTTTACTTCAAAGGAGAACACAAAACATGATGCACTGAGCAGATATGTGTGCTGCAGGAAATAATATAGCATGTCCCGATACATAGTATGTTAAATGCAGTACCAGGACTGCATCTGGTTGCCGTATACAAACCAGCATGCTTTTCTGCCTATTCTGATTCGCAATCCTATGCACAGCACAAGAAATTTTCCCTGGACTGAGCCACAGACAGATGACGGCTCATTGACAGCTGACAGAAACCGCTGTGATGAATGACAGCACATTCAAGAATTAGTGCTACATTTTTTTTTGTTTATAATCAATACATTAATATATTAATGTTGCATGAAGCTAAGTGGATTGCGATAGGTATTTGAGCAAAATGTTTAAAGTTCAAGGCACACTGTTATGACAAAGTAGCATTTCCTGATTGTATGTATACTCCACGCAACAGTATGTACTTTGTAAGACTAGCCACAGGACAGACTGCAAGTAACAAGAAAAAGTATGCGATTTGGAACAAAGCTCTGGAGTCACTGAGGTGTGCGGTCCAGGATGTTCTCATGCACTGTTTGCTATCTATGAAAAGTAATGCACTAAAATTTGTACACATTCCACGTAAATCATGTATAATTACATGTTTTAGAAGGCTGTGATTATGTGAGCAATGTGCTGAAAGGAGTAAAGAAGGAAGCTGTTCTGAGCAGGACTACAGGACTACATGGTAGGTTCTGAAATGATAGGTAATAATACGTACTATAGTTCAGAGCACGGAGTCACATCAATTGATTCCAGCTATCGGTTGTTCCTTACTACGAACTGAGTTAGCTGTTAGCTGACTTCCTCTGTTAGTTAGCACAATAGTTAGCGGGCAAGTACGCTACTTACTTTCAGCTGTTCGGACTAATAAGTACATAATAAAACCCCCCAAATTGTTAAGAAAATTAATGTTCTCACTCCTGAGTCCCTTATTTAACAGAGAAATACAACTGGACACCTTTTTAATTCAACTTTCTCGCAGTCACAGAAGACTGATGAGACTTAATTTCCTTCTTAACTTATAATAAAACACATTTCATTCAAACTCAACAGAAACAAAATAAAACTCACCCAAACCATCCTAGTTACTCTTGCTGGTAATCTGGTTAGTAAGTCCACTTTCCCAACAATCACCAGCTTTGATTTGGTCAAAATAAATCCTTAATTCACCAAGTTAGATGTAAAAAAATATACTGTTATTCCCCAGTCTCACTCTGTTGTTGCCAACCCTTTACAGTCTCTCCATCCACCACTAAGTGTCATGGTGTCTTTCAGCTGAGCTCTGGTGATGCATGCTGTGCACTACATATGATGAGTTGAAAAAAAAAGGAGCCAGTGTATTTCTGACGTCATTGAAAAACATACCTCGGGATTTCTAAATACCCTGGTATAGTGTAAAACCAAGATACCACTAGCATATATCTGTATTGTGCATAAATGCGGCTGGATTGCTACGCACGTATTGTTACAAAACATCACACCTATAGTTTGCTCCATGTGTCTGAGTCCTGTGTGTCCATTGAGGGTTTATGTAAAGTCTTGGCAGATGCTCACAGATCAGATATTCAGGCCTCGCTGTGACACTCTCTGTAGGTGTTACAGGAGCTGGTTCTCCAGCCTCATGGCAGAAATCAATGCAGTGATGATTCACCTTAAACACTCCCCACACACAGATCTATGTGCACCTCGTCATTCAGTAAAGACAGCAAGACAAAGTCACTCTCATTAAGAGCAGTAAGAGGAAACTTTGATCTCAACCAAACACGCTTCTCCATGCAGACTCACACTCGTACACCCCTGCACCTGCTCAGTGAGGGCCATTAATCAGTCTGCTAAAATGTCTCAAGTGTCCCCAACTTCAAAGACAAACATAAGTTCCTTGGGGACGCAAAAGAAAGAATCTGCTCGTACACAACCACACGTGTTTGTGTTCGCAGACACATTACTCAGGCTTTCACACCTACTCGCTTCAGAAAGACCTATCAATCATGCACACATGGTTTAACCACTGAGGAAGAAATGAAAACCAAACACACACACAAAAAAACCCACAATCAGATGGAAATACACACATTTCATCTTGATTTGTTGGATGATCTCGATGAGCTCCATCTCTGTAGGCATGTAGCCCATGGTCCTCATGCAGTCTGCGATGTCTTTGTAATGGATGAAGCCATCCGCGTCATAGTCAAATTCCTTAAAGGCCTCCTGGAGCTCTGACAGACAGACAAACAAATTACAGCAATTGCAACAAAGCGTAAAGTAGGGTAACATATTTTTTCCCAAGAGTCAAACACACATGTGTAAACAGTGTGTGCACAGATAGTTTCACTTTGAATCAACTTTTAACTTCTCTCTAAGGTGTTGACTCCAGCAGACTGAGCTACAGCCAGCTCTCAAGAACAGCAGGTTATGTTGTTTTAATGGATTTTGTTGCTCTGAGTCTCTGGCAAATGTTTCATGTCAGTCTGAGAAGTCTTCAACCTTTTACATGAATCACAGAGAGAAGCAAAGAAAATCAATGCGATTGATAAAGCTGTGCATCGACTAGTGATTTATCATGTGTTCGCATCGTAATTACACCAACAACATCTTACCGTCTAGCTCCTCTGGCATCAGCTCTCTCTCCTGTGGAGGAGAGAAGACAGTGGAAATAATTACATGACAGCATCAGAGGACGGGATGTAAAATCAGGGTGGCCTTAAAACAGCAAATTCTCCTGAGAAATATCCCAGTGATAATCTGTTTTTGACTACCAAATTAGAATAACATGCATATCATGTCAACACCGCTGCATGCTGACAGTAAACTCTAATGGGATTTCACCCTGCGACATGTCTTTCTAATTTGCAAAATGACACAATACTGCCACACACTCCTACGTGCACGCACACACACACATCTGCAGCATCCTGCGGGACATGTAGCATAAGTTCTGATCTGTGAGCATACAAACACACACCCACGCACAACCACGTGACAGTGAGTTGCACAAACCTCGCACTGTCATAAAGGAACAGATACGTGTAAACTAGGACACAGATACCCACACGTAAACACTTGCATACACATGGCATATCGTTTGCATAAAGCCTTGTGTGTGAAACGTTCAGTATTCTCTGCCTTGTTTTGACATTTGCTCAGGATGATCTTTCCCTCCCTTTCTCCTTCATTCTCTCCTCTTTTCATGGGGATGTTGAGGCAAAGCTGGGAGCACAATCTCTATGGACAGTCATTAAGAGTCATGGATTGCAGTGAAATTCACATGTGCTAAAGACTTTAAATTGTAATATGTTATTATATATTTCAGTGGTTACTAAATAGATTCTAAGTATTATAATCAGATGACAAACGTTACAGCTGAAGTGGGTAAAAAAAAATTTAACATAAAAGTGATTAAAAGAACATTCGATCAGTTGATGTGCCACCTCTGGTCCAGTTCACCTTTATTCATCTTCCTAAAATCCTACAGACCTCTTGAAATCCTAGAAATGTCCCGAAAAAAGAAAAGTCCTCAAATCCTAGGAATGTCCTGAAATCCTGTGTTCTGAAATCCTAGAATCATAAGGATGTCCTCAAATCCTGGAAATATCCTAAAATCCTGTAAATTACATTAAGTCCTAAAATCATCCTAAAATCCTACAAATATCCTTGAATTCTAGAAACGTCCTTAAATCCTAGAAATGTCTTAAAATCCTAAAAAAGTCCTCAAATCCAAGGAATGCTCTGAAATCCTGGATATGTTCTAAAATCCTAGAAAAGTCCTAAAGTCCTAGTAATGTCTTAAAATGCTTCAAATGTCCTAAAATCCTTGAAATGTACTTAAATCCTAGAAACAAATGGGGCTGCTGCGACTGGCCCCTGGCCTTCTGTCACTTTGCAAAAGTGGCCCCAGCAAAGCCAGTTGAGTATCTCTGTGGTGCAGCATTGAGGGGTATGATGGAGTGGATGTGGAGAGCATTTAGGCCCTGACACACCAAGCCGACAATTGGCTGTTGGTCAATGTCGGGCTGTTGTTGTCGATTGCCCTTGTCTCTGTGGTGTGTCCTTGCACCCAAGAGCTAGAGCCGGGTGTGACTCCGGCTGCTTGACAGCTGTTGTGACATTTTATAGTTTGTAAAGTTAGAAAAAAAACAACAATCTGTGTCCAGTGTTGTAAATTAGTCTGTTACATTTAGTTGTCCTCATTATGGAAGATGTTAATATTCTCCTGCTCTGTGCTGCAGGAAAGGCTCCACTCGGGGTGAGCTGCAGGGGTGACACTGACACCCAAATGGCTTGACTCCGTCAATCAACCCGTCACTGTGTGTGTGACAGGTACAGGAGCAGGATCACAAAAACTGAAATGGCATTCGTCCTCCTCAAAAAAAGAAAAAAAAAAAAAAAATATCCGAATCCCAAATTAATTGAAAACAGAATACCTACCCAATTAACAAATACCTGAATATTTGGGTCCAGCCCCAGTGCATACCTTATCTTTTATAGTTTGTTAGCTAAGTTGGTTATTTGATTTCTCGATTCCTCATGAGCTCTCAAATACAATACATGTCAAATATTACATTTTGTTGTTGTTTTTTTTTGGGGGGGGGGGTGTCTCAGGGAAAGCTTGCCCTTGCAAAATTTGGCACTGTACATGTGCGTAGAAAAATCACTTCACATGCATCAGCCCTTGAAATAATGTTCTCATTAGCATATCTGTAAACATGTACCGACTTGAATTTACATATGTAAAGCTTCGATAGTAAAAGAACATGAAATGAATTTAATTATCCATTCACTCCCGCCTTTAAAAAGAAAACATGCTTGTGCCAAACAGCATGTTGACTCTAGGGCTTGCTCACAATGTGCAACTCTTTTACCGACACATCATGGCATCCACAGGGGATGCGAGAAACATGCAAACTCAGTCGTCTTCGTATAGAGCAACCGAGCCTGACATATGGAGATATCGCTTAGCACAAAGACTGCAGAAGCCTGAGGATAGCTATAAGTTCAAAGATACAAGACTGACACACAAGCTTATGAAAGCTGTGATTTATTGAGAGCACAAATGTGCACAAATGTGCACAAATCTGTGGGCTTGTTTTTCCTCACTTTCAAGCAGGAAGGAAAATACTGATACTGAATGGAGTTGAGATAAAGACACACTAGCAGAGGTGGAAATAACACATTATGTGTATCCATGCACTTTTCTATTACGCTGGGCTTTTTTTTTATTCAGCTGTATCTCAAAGGGAAATTTTTGCCCTTTTTACCACGATGCATTATCTGATTTCTATAGCAACTACATGAAAGGTTTTCTGAAAAACCTGAACAATAACTATCATATGGAGGAGATAGACATACTTGAACGTAAACTAGTTTGAGCGCATCAGCTTCAAGTATTTTACCTTTGATCCTTGAGTTTATTTAATGCTCATGCTGACCTTTTATGCTTTTAGACTTTTACGTTGGACCTTTGGCATTAATCAAGTTTCTATTTCTATTACTTAATTGCAACTTTTATTAAAGGAAATTATTTTTCAACCTTCAGTTGTTCTTTTTTGAACAGCTGAAAAAGTGAGAGATAAAAAGGCAAATCAGAGCAGCAGTGGAACTGAAATGCAAAGAGAAGTGCAATATTTTCCTCCTAATACATGTTGGCACTCAGGGTGGCTAATACATAAATCATACAAGGTCATCCTGCTCAAGTGCACAATAGCTTGAGGAAAAGGAGAGGCCCCCATAGTTTATTTGGAAGCCGCTCCGCATGGCAGCCGTTCAAATGATTATTCACTGTATAATATTGCCAACAGAGTCGAAACACAAATGCAATGCCAAGACGCGGTAACATCAAGGAGTTACCTCACAACACGTGTACTCTGCCTCAGAAACAGTTTATATAAACCTCTTAGTTTTAATATGATTGTTTGTGCTGTAGCAGAAAAAAACTCTATTTCCCAGGGTCCAACAGCAATGTTTATCCTACCCAGGATCCTCCAGTCCACAAGGGCATATTTAGATAGCAAGGTCAACACATTAATTGGATTTTTTTTCATCCAGAAAGGATTAGACAGCGTGCCATGCCGATGCCGGATTCATCCGTCAGAACGAGCCCATTAACAGTTAATTTCATTCCGTCTGCCTTCACATGCTCCATCGAGCAGCCTACTGTTTTGTAAGCATGACACATGATCACATAAAAGGTATGTGACACACACATATGGTCCTCAGGTAGAAAATACACCTAAAATACAGTTACAGTATGCACATGGTGTTCATTGAAGGGTGGGCTTGTTTCAGCTCTGTCCTCCACTGTGGCTCTGGTATGTAAATGCATCAATTGTTTTTCTTTAGTGATTTGTCTCTCCCGGCCCCTTCTCCAGTTGGATCTAATGAGGGCTGACAGTGAACCTTGCTAAGGGGGTTATTAATACTTGTGTTGAGGCAGGGATTAGGAGTGCTGAGGGATGGATGGTCTCCCTGCCTCAGTGTCAGGGCAGCAGCCGAAATAATGTGTCCTCTGTCCTGTGGATACAACGTAGACCTCTCTACCTGGCTACTAGTAAATTCAAACCAGGGACTGTCACAGTGAAACAAGGCAGATCGGTGGTGGCAGGTGAGGTAGTAACTCAGAGGAGCATGTGGAAGTGGATTCCACAGTAGCCCAAGGTTACAATGAAACAGTTTCCATTTCCCATAAATTGCTTTTAAACAATGATATGGTCCCATTGGCTATTAAGAAATCTAGTTATCATACATGTTAAATCGTTCGTAGGCACACAGCTCCCCTTGGTGTAGATTTTTATTATGTTGTAATAAACACTCAGTATGTGTACATGATGTTAGAAAAACTATTAAAATTATTGTATTAGTCCGACTAAGACTGGACTCTAAAACTGCAACTGCTAACACACAATGCTGTTGGGGGTCTATTTACTATTTTATGTATAAACCTGAGTCGGACCTGAATTGGCCTAGGCGTTCTGAGCATGCTCCATAGTCCCCGGGATGGGCTTTGACCCTGAAGTTAAACAGGATAAATTTGTGGAAGAGAGCTGGGAAAAATAAAAGAGAAAGAAGAAGGGAAGAAAAGAAAACAAGACAAAGGTATCAACATGTAAAGTAAAGCGTAGAATACGTCTAAAATGTACAGTGCCAGAAAGTTATCCATATTGTCACATTCAACATGTGACCCATTTGCAGTAATAGGTCAACTGGAAGAAAGTCCAGTAACAGCTAGCTGAAAGGGGGCATATCACCACATACCGTGGCGGAGTTGGACATACCTCTGTCAATAAATAGATTCCGCCATGGTGTTTGTATACTGGGACAAAGACAGCAGTCCAATTAAATGTCCTAATATGTCAATATCTTTACATGCACAGTTAAGTCGAACTACGGTAGCTCGACTTAGCTGTGCATGATAACCTATCGAGTGGCTCATTAACCAGTTGTTTGGCTGTCAGCTTGTTAGTAATATCCGATCACAACCAGTACAGTTGTACAGCCTGATAATTCTAACTTGACATCTCTTACTGTTACTGTGTCCATACCTTCATACCAACATTTGCTTCTGCATCTCACTCCACCACCAAAACCTCCTTCTTTTATTTTAGATATTGTTTATTTAACTAAGATTTCAAGTTCATTTATGTTTATTAAGAACAGATAACTTCTCCCTGTAGAATCCTTGTAACTGCTCAAAATCTTTGAGAGCTCCATCAAAATTCAGAGCCCTTTCTACCAAATCGTACTGTAAAACATTTTGATTATAAATAAGTGTCTGTGACTGTACAGTACATAGATATTCAAAATATATTGACATTTCAAGATAATTATGACCGTCTGTGGGCAAGGTTTTTAGGTTTTTAATTTTAGCAGAACATAGAATAAGTCCTTGTGATTACTGTCCATTTCTTACCAATTATTTTAATGGATATCTGCCATTCTGTGTTCTGTCCTTGACATAAAAAAGTTTTGAAGTTGCTCTCATTAAAATCCTGGATCCGATCCATCTCCCACTACGTCAAACACTTGGCCACACCACACAGAAATACCACCTTCATTAGATTCTATGAAGGACTAAAGCAAGGCTGAACAATCAGTTGAATTCAAATAGACATTACAATGTGATGGAACACATTTTTCAGATCATGACATGATACAAGGTAGAATTATTGTCATTTTTCTTAAATTTGGTTTAGGAAGAAATGATGATGAAATGATTGGTTAGACATGATCTAACCAACTGACATGCAAACACGCTGCTGCAAATGAGTTTGCATTTCAGCTCTTCCAGTTCGCTTGTCTCAAAGTCAGTGGGTTTTTTGAATGGGTTTTTGATCAAATGCTCAAGATCTGTGATTAACACAACCTAAGAAAGTTTCACATTTTGCTCTATCAGATAAAATACGTCTGTAAATACCTTTTGATAGCTTTTATGTGTCTAAAAAAAAGGCAGTTGCTAACTAGTGGCTAAATGAGAATACAGAACATCATCGCGCCAAGCAACACCAAACACGGCTTTAAAGCCTAGTAGCGGTGACAACGTGACCGGCGGGTAGTTTGTTTAAAGCCTAATGTTCACCTCTTACTTTACAAAATCCTGAAAGTGGTGTTCATTTTTGAAGACTGTCTTGCTGAATAAAACATTTTTTTTTTCCCAAACATTTTTTATTGTTTTTTGTTATTATAACATAACACTTTAACCCTTACAACAATCCCTATGCCCCCACCCCCCACCCCTACCCTCCCCACCCATCCAACAGCGTCATACTCTCAGTGCAACAATATATGCATACTTCTAACAGTTGCAACTTAATTTCTTACACAGATAGGTCCGTAATGAATTGCAGAAAGGATGTCCAGATCTTGTAAAAGTCTTCAATCTTTCCTTTAGCCAGATAGGTCAGTTTTTCCAGTGCCAAGTTATAGGACATTTCTTTGATCCATTGATTAGAAGTAGGTCCATGTATGTCCTTCCATTGTAAAGAAATAACACGTTTGGCTTGCAACAGACAAAAGTTTAACAATTTTCTTTTCCTTCCGTTTACTTGAAACTGTTCAGGAGGAATATGAAAAATACACAATTTGGCATCCACAGGAATAACACATTCTGTTAATCTTGAAATTAGCTTAAGAGTCTCTTTCCAAAAAATCTGAAGTTTCTCACAGCTCCACATACAATGAAACAAAGTACCTGCTTCTCTGTTACACTTAGTACACACATCAGGAATGTTAGGATTAAATTTGTGTAGTTTTGTAGGAGTAATATATGTTCTAAACAACCATTTGTACTGTAACAGTCTGAACCTGGTGTTAACAGTTTGGGTCTGGGCCAGAAGACAGGCTTCCCCCCAATCCTCTACAGTTATTTCTGTTTGGAGGTCACTTCTCCATGCAGACAGATGAGCTAGAGAATTCTCTTTAGAGCCTGCCAATAGTGCGTTATAAAACTTTGATAAGAGACCCTTGTTATGAAGATGGTTCATTGTGATACTTTCAATAGTGGAGAGTGATGGCTCTGATGTAGATTTAATTTGTGTTTTTATGTAATTTCTTATTTGGAGGTACTTAAAGAAATGTTTCCTAGGCAGATTATATTTATTGACTAATTGTTCAAAAGACATCAAAGTACCCTCACTGTAAAGGTCTTTCATTTTACTTAATCCCTTTTCTTTCCAACATTTAAATCCCATGTCGGCTCTGCCTGGTTTGAAATCCTGATTCCCCCAGATAGGAGAAAAGCTTGATAGCTTATGGGATTCATTTAAAAAAGAGTGGGCTTGGTGCCAGACGCGTATAGTATTTCTAAGAAAAGGATTTTGAGTATTTTTAATAAGTGTTTTAATTTGTGCCGAATTGAGATATAACTTTATGGGTAGCGTCAATGAACAATTTTCTATGTTTATCCAGGATGGGGCCCCTGTAACATGGAAGTATTGAGTAGCTGTGCTAAGTTGGGCTGCCCAGTAATAAAGTTTCATATTGGGTAGTTTAAGCCCACCACGATCATATGGGAGGTACAATAGAGAAAGACGTAACCTTGGGTGTTTATTGTTCCATATGAATCTAGTAAAGCCTTTCTTCAGAGTGGAAAAAAAAGTTGTTGGAAGAGGGAGCGCAATAGATTGAAAAAGATATAAAAACTTCGGTAAGACGGTCATTTTAATGGTGTTAATTCGTCCTATCATTGAAATGGGCAATGTATTCCATTTCTCTAGAGAGTCCAACACTCCATGTAAAATAGGGTCATAATTGGTGGATACGATCTTATTAATGTCAGGCATTATTTTAATACCCAAATATGTGAACCCTTCAGGTGTTAATGTAAACTGTGAGTGGATATGGGGATTATTTCTCTCTTGATTATTCAATAATAATAGAGCACTTTTTCTGTTGTTAATTCTATAGCCCGAGAATTCTCCAAATTTCTCCAGAAGATTTGTAAGACCTTGTAAAGACCTACCTAAGTTTGTTAAAAATAAAACAACATCGTCAGCAAAAAGGGCCAAACGGTGTTCAGTTTCGCCGATCCAAATACCTGAGATCTCTGTGGACTGACGAATAGCCATAGCTAAAGGTTCAATAGCAAATAAAAATAATAGAGGGGATAGTGGACACCCTTGGCGTGTGGATCTACCGAGATTAATGGAATGAGAGAGTTGACTGTTTGTTGAGATTTTAATTTGTGGATCTGTATATAATAATTTAATCCATTTAATATAATTTTCTCCAAAACCAAATCTTTTAAGAGTTTCAAAAAGGTATTTCCACTCGATCCTGTCAAAGGCCTTTTCAGCGTCCAGTGACAGGAGTGCGTGGTCGGCGGCATCCTGTTTTATATATAATATGTTCAGTAACCTACGAGTATTGTGGTATGCCTGCCTACCAAGCACAAATCCATTCTGATCATTAGTAATTAAAGTGGGGACGTGTGATTCAATTCTTCTGGCCAAAGCTTTGCACAATATTTTGGTGTCACATGACATTAAAGATATAGGTCGATATGAACTCATTTCTGAGGCTGATTTACCGGGTTTTAACAGAACTGAAACAACTGCCGATCTCAAAGACTGTGGAAGACTACCTCTTTCAAAGGATTCATTAAATACTTCGAGAAGATGGGGTAACAGTTTCCCTGAGAATGTTTTGTATATTTCTATTGGTAGGCCATCTGGCCCAGGTGCCTTACCACTGCTCATATGGTTGAGTGCCTCTGTCAATTCCTCAACAGTCAAGTTCCTATCAATACCTGTTTTAATTTCCTCTGCTAAAGTTGGGAATTTAAGTTGATTCAGAAAGCAATTTTGTTTTTCTGTATTTTCTGGGTACTCTGATTTGTATAGGTCCTCATAGTATCTTGAGAATGCATTATTTATGTCAACGGGATCGATCAGCTGTTCCCCACTTTCTTGTGTAATTACGTTAATAGTTCTTTTAGTCTGGATTTCCTTGAGTCTCCATGTCAAAAGCTTACCTGCCTTGTCTCCCTGATCGTAGTAGGATTGTTTGAGCCATCATAAATTAGCAGCTATTTTGTTACAAGTGAGTTCATTATATTTGGCTTTTAGTAGGAGCAGTTTTTGTTGCTTTTCTATATTATTAACATTATGGTAGAGTTCCTGTTCCATTATTTTGATCTGTTTCTCAAGGGAGTCCAATTGTTTATAATGTACTTTGTTTTTGTGTTTAGTGTAACTTATAATTTCCCCCCTGATAACGGCTTTAAATGCCTCCCATCTCACCGAAGCACTTGTCTGATTTGTATTTATGGAAAAGTATTCGTCTATTTTTCTATCCAACAATTCCACAAATTCTGGAGACTGCAGCCATTTGGCCTGGAAACGAAATGGTGGTGGAGCTGAGAATATGTTTGATATCTGTATAGTTAGTGATATGGGAGCATGATCAGATATTAAAATACTGTCATACCAGCACGCTTCAATTTTGGATAGTAATCCAGCTGATACTAAAAAGAAATCTATCCGGGAGTATGTCTTATATCTACCGGAAAGGCATGAGTATTCTCTTTTCTCCGGGTTAAGATTTCTCCAAATCTCAATTAGGTTTAAGTCAGTCATACAATTCTTGAGAGTCTTTCTTGTTTGTTTATTAGTATTATCAATGCCAGTTGACCGGTCCTTTATTGAATCCAATGCGCAGTTGAAATCGCCTCCAATTATATAGTATCCACTATAGGAAGACAAGGTGAGAAACAAATGTTGATAAAAGGAAGGATCATCTCCATTAGGAGCATATACCGACACTAGGTTAACCTGAACAGAAACTATAGTACCACTCAGAATGATAAATCTCCCTGATGGATCTATGTATTTACTTTTTAGCTGAAATGGAATTGATTTGTGAATTGCTATCAGCACTCCTCTCGCGTGGGAGTTGAAACCAGCTGAGAAAACCTGTCCTGGCCATCTATTTTCTATCCGTCTGACATCATCTCTCACTAAGTGCGTTTCCTGTAGAAAGATTATCTTGGATCCCATTCATTTAAGTCTGCCCAGTACTTGTTTAAGTTTCACCAATTTATTTAAACCCCTCACATTCCAGCTGGAAATTTTTATGTCTGACCTATCCGGCATACACCAGAAAAATTTAGATTTTTATTGGACTTGCGTGACAACTTTGGAACCTGCTGTGTCTGTATTCTGTATCGGAAGTTGCAATAGCTAACACAAAAAACCAGGCACTGAGAAACGACCCCCACCCACAAAATCCTTGTACATTTCCCCAAACGAAATGTATCTATTAAACCCCAATGACATCTGACTTTGGTTATGTGGAACGTTTCACCCATCCTGTGGGTGGTAACGTATAAGTGTGCACACATCCTTGCATGTAATGGCTCATCAATAAAAGAAAAAAAAAAAAAATTCTGAAAAGAATATAACGACCATCCCTCAAACCATGGGAATCGGAACAAAGCGAAAAGTACACAGCATGCAAAATTTGCAATGTTGGGCCGCCTACACAAGCCCTTTATACCCATTAACTTAAGTCTTTCTCTGTGTCCACACAGGGATAGTATAGCTCCCCTAATAGTAGGATGTGGACATCAAGGAGTCTGATTCTTACAGACTTCATTTATATAGGAAAACAATTGCATACATGTAGCTATAGCGTCCCTAACTTAGATTATTGAACAACTAAAAAGCCATCTATTCATAGTGATCCTTCTAACCTTACCTCATGTCAACTCAATATAAATAACAACAGGGTAATCAAATTCTTACAAACTTGTAGTTCAGCTCTTCGTTGGAGGAGGTGATGAACGCGAGGCAGGCTGTACCTTTTGAATATAATCTTCTGCCTCCAACACTGTCTTAAAGATGAGGCGTTTGTCATCGTGTGTGATGATCAGGTGAGCTGGGTAGAGCATGCCATAGCGGATATTCATAGCCCGGAGCTGAGTTTTCACTCCATCGAAAAGTTTCTGGCGCTGCCGAGTCTCAGCCGACAGGTCCGGGAAGAAGCTCACGCGTTGGTTTCCATATTTTACCTCTTTCATCCTAGTGGCCGCCCTCAGTGTCTTCTCTCGATCCTTGTAGTTCAGAAACTTCACGATGACTGTCCTGTACCGGAGGGGCTGGTTCGGGTTAACTTGACCTATCCTATGTGCCCTCTCGATGACTGGAGCCGCGGTAAACGTGTCGCCCAGAGCTTTTGGAAGCCAGTCCTCCAAGAAACTGCAGAGATCGGAGCCTTCGGTCTTTTCAGGGAGACCGACTAGTCTCAAATTTGAGCGTCTATTTCTGTCCTCTTGGTCTTGGACTTTATCCTTCAATGTCTCCACCGTTTGCTCTAGTTGTTTAATCTTTCCCTGGAGAGCAGCCACGTCTTCCTCTGTCTGGGAGACTCTCTCCTCAACCTCCCGGATTCTCCCTGACTGTGACGCCAGGTCTCCCTTAAGGTCGTTAACAGCTTCCAGCATGTCAGTAAATTTTTTTCCGAAATCTTCTTTGAGCGACTGAATTGCCTTGAGTATTTCGCTGTTGGTAGGAGCGGTCGTGGTGTCACTCTTAACCCCATCTGTAGCAGTAGTCGGGTCAGCAGCGCTAGCGTTAGCGTTGTTAGCCGCGGTGTTAGCCGTGTTCGTACGCTCCGCTGCTTTGAACAAAAGTTTCTGGTTTTTAGACGGCATAGTCTCTTCTCAGTTTTTCCGAAAATTCTATTGCAAAATAATATAGATTTTCGCCGTTCTTTAAGCGAGTTCTTGCAGGAATATTGACGAGCCTGGTTCATGCGTCTCCTCACAGGCACGCCATAACCGCCTGAATAAAACATTTAAGTGTCATAAACATGTTTACCAAAGAGCTCATTCTCTGCAATAATCCAAAATCCAATGGGAAAATCCCATAGGTTTTTTGACAAGGGAACCATGGGACCATAACTTCCACGTCGTCCTACAGAAAAACGTCATACGTCAACGGCACTCTATGGGGATTGACTTGCTTTTGGAGCCAGCTTCAAGTGGCCAGTCAAAGAACTGCAGTTTTTTTCTGCAGCCCTGGAGGTTGCCGCTTTGTGTGTAGAGAGTGTGTGGTTGAACGACTGAGAGACAAAGGCGGTTGATTGCAAAACAGCATGAAGCAAACAGGTGAACAGGTTTTCAGATGTTGGCAACAGGGGAAGAGATTACTGGTAAAGTTGTCTCATATTATTTAAAGGACAGTTTAGAGCATTAATGATGAAATACTGCAGCTTCTCAAGACCCAAGAAAACTTATTAAATCTTGCTTCCCTAGTGCTGGGTAAACTTAACAACATTTTACAGTTTTCTCAATATTTTATTAATAACACATAGGCCTGGTTTTCATGAAAGAGCAGAGTATATGTTGACTGTATCCAGTTTTGTGTAAAGTGAATAATACAAATAAGGAAAAAGATTGAGGAAGATAAGGAACTTTTTTTTTTTTTTTTACAAAAATACGTATGATAAAGTATGTTATAATTGCGATGTAGGTCTAAACAATCAAAATTAGATTATTTATTTTCCCAAACCAGTAGGCCTAGACTACACCTATCGTCTTGATTCCAGGTAAAACATACTGTATTCCAAAAAAAAATCATTCTTTTCCATATTAAAGTTAATGTATATAAATGGCTGTCTGTATAAATCAACTAATGTTTTAAACAGAAATAGAGAAGGTGCCAGTGAGCTGGATCATTTCATTGGTTCATTTCCATTTGTCATTTCAACAAATATAGAGTGATGCCCTGCAGCAATTTGGGATCAGGGTATCAGACATGAACAGAGCCAATGCTTCACTCGAAACAGCCAGGGCATTAATGGGAGCCAGCCTGGTGTCCAGGCAGTAAATCATCTGTGAAGTGGAATTACTGGAGTGACTTCTTGGAAAGGATTTTTTTTAAAGGATGAGGTACCAGGCTGCAGTCCTGATCAGATGGTTTCACATCTGATTGAATAGAGGTGGGTAGTAATATTGACTTCTCCACAATTGCTTGACCTATTCTATGTCAGCAATTACTGGTTTGCAAACGGGTCCTTCTTTTTTTTTCATAGTCATGGTTCCCTGCAAACAGCTACAACCAGTGTTTATATTTGCAATCGATAGTAACCACTTAGAATCAGCTGAACAAATTGATTCATTTCCCAGCTTCATTCAGTGTAACTTTAAAGTCAATGTATTCTCACTCTCAGCTGTGACTCGATCTTTAAACCTCTACTCTATCAACTTTTCTCTGACAGTCTCTTCCAACTATCTCTCCAACCTCCTCATGGAGGATGGAGAGCCAAATGTATATTCTTTTCACAATAACAGAGTATATTGTTGGTCATTTTTACTTCGGTCCAGCAGTTTTTATTTTGATAGACACCTCACTGTTTTGATGTTGTAAATGTTGCTATGAAGAGTGGCATTATGCTATTGGTAATTAGGATAATGGTGATGTGAAATAAAAACAGACAATGGGGAAAATGGTAATTTTGAAATACAAATTGCTGCAATTAGAGAAAAGTGTTGGAATAATTCACAATTTTATGGTTTTTACCTTAGCCAAGGAGATCATGTTTTGGGTTTGGTTGGTTTGTCTGTTTGTCAGCAGGATAACAGAAAAACAACTGACTTGATTTTAATGAAGCTAAGTGGACAGCACGGACAGAGGAAGTTAAGTTTTGGAGCACATCCGTTTCATTATAGTTGGAATTATTTTTAATTTTGTTAACATTGCAAGAAAGGGCATTTGGTTGGTGGAAGTCTGTGCTTTAGTATTCCATGCAGTATTATGTCTTTCTCTGTAGTTGAGGACAGTCTGTCAGGAACAAGTCAGCGTGTCAGGAGAAGAGCTTACGTGATGTTTACATGTATTGATCTCATAGACTATGATGGACATAGCTCCCATGATGTCACCCACTAGTTTGAAGCCACGAGTTTAACATTTTGGCTGTGGCCATCTTGGTTTCTGATTATATTTAGACAAAAGGGTGGACCTGTGGAGGAATGAGGAGTGGATCTGACTCACAGAATGTAGCGGGAAAAAAAACAGTTTAGGCTTGTGAGTAGGCTAGGTTGATACGTAATGTTTCATACCATCAGTAGAGACTGGAGACTGAACTCTGGTGGTACGTGCTGTGCATTACATACAATGAGTTGAAAAGAAAGAGGAGTGCCAGTATTTATGACAGTATTGAAAAACAAACCTTACCCTGGTATACTGTGATACTGTGATACTGTGATAGTGCCTAAGCCTACCTGTGACATCATTAGCTTAACAAAATACAACTCTGTAATCAGCTAGCACACCTGCTGTTTATTAGATGCCGTTTTCCGAACAACACATTTCAGCTCCTGATGATGATTTCTGCAAAGTTGTAGTTTGAAACTGTAACTATAGGTTCATACCATCATGCGCAAATGTTTCCTCTCTTCCCTCACTCACCTCCTCTCCTTGCATCTTAGTCCCGACCACAGTAGATGTGAGCAGAGGAGGCGAAGAACAGACATGAGAATGGAGGAGCCGAAGCTGCCAAATGACTCATCTTTGGTTCCATGGCGTTGCTCTCAAAGGTCTAGTGTGCAGAGCAGGGCATCATACTTGGTATGTTTAAGGGTACCGACTCAGTTACATCAGTTCTACAGAGAGCCTATTAACGTTTAATCAATTGTAAACAATCAGTTTGTTGGGACTGTTTAACAGCTCGGTGTTGGCTGTTAGCTGCTGCTGCTGCTGTGTTAGCTCATGCTAATGGGGCAGACCTTGAATTGACGGTGAGGAGAACAACTTTGGAGATTGTCCTTAAGTGCCATGTCTAACCTATGTAGTGCCAGGGACAGAAAGTGTGCCTGATTGTTCACTAGATGCATTTTTTTGTTATTGGCCAATTTACAATCCTGTTCTTATGTTAGATTTTTACTCTATACTTTATAATAATTTGATGCAAATACTTCAATATGCTAAATGCTTAGTAAAAATGCCCACCCCTTGTGCAAATGTTCACAGAACCTATTATGAAACAGAAAAAATCAAAATCTTCTAGTATCATTCATTGCTTGATAGATGGTAACATCTCTATTAGCTCTACATAACCAATTACAACATAACCAGTTATTAGTATTATGAAGACTGTTGATTATAATTATCAAGTAATACTTCTTTTAAATCGTATGATTTATATACAGCTTGCTGTGATACCGTAGACTTTATGTTTACTTGTTTTATTGTTACCTGCACAATGATGCACCACATAACTGCGTTAGAGTGTGTGTATGTCGATAGAGTGATAAAATAAAAAACAGAAGGCAAACTGCTGCTCTGTGTGGTGCCACAACACTTTGCTATTAAATTATCCAGTATGTTCAAAATTGTGATTCATCACACACAAGGTGATGGCACATTGTATTACATCTCACCACGTAACTGTGCTCTGTTATATTATCTGCCGGTCCCTGTACACACCACTACAAACAAAGCAATGTGAGAATAAACTGTGAAGAAAGAGTCATATGAAGGTGCAGCATTAAATGTCAAGGAATGTAAAAAAACAATCTCACTGCGACCCTTTTGAGGCTTCATAGTCATGCCACTTGATAAAAGACTTCCGTGCACGATACACCTGCGTTTCCTCGCTTTAAGCTTCTCCAGACACCTCCTCTCTCCTTGTTTTCTTGAGGTAGATTTAAAGGGATAGTTCACCCCAAAATGAAAGTTCAGTCATTATCTACTCACCCTCATGCTGATGGAATATCAGGTGAAGTTTGATAACAGTGACAAAAAACTGTCAGAGGTTCACAGGGAAAAGGTGTTGCAACAACAAAAACAGCTGAAGCAAATGGCGACCAGGATTCAAATGTTAAAAAAACATAATAAAACCACAAAATGTCTCCATTCTGCTCATCCGAAGTAATCCAAGTGTCAGCACTAGCAGCAACAACTCCCTTTGTCAGTTTTTAAACTACGGTGTGTGTAGGAGGCTTCTGGATAGCATGCAAATACTGCAAACTCTCGTTGGTCATGCACAAGAGTGCAAACATGAATGCAGCTCCCACACTAGGAGCTACAACAAGGCTAGAAACATGATGGCAGTGATGTTTCTCAAAACCGGGCCCATCAGGGCTTTAGGACACTTGTATTACTTCAGACGAGCGGTTTGGAGACATTTTGTGGTTTTATTATGTTTTTATTTTTATTTTTAACAAATCCGGGTCACCATTTGCTTCAGTTGTTTGGGAGATGAGTGCAGCGCCTTTTCCCCGTGAATCTCCAGCAGTGTTTTGTGACTATAAAACTTCACCCCACTTTCCATTGGCATGAGGGTGAGAAGATAATGACTGAATTTTCATTTTTGGGTGAACTATCCCTTTAAGGGATTGGAAGACTCAGAGATCCTCTATGATGGCGAAAAGGGCATGGTTTTGGGGTCATGGAGGAGGTGAGGAAGCATAAGAGCATGATGAAAAGGGCCCTATGTCCTTTTTTGGAGTAACCTGACAAGTAACCAACAAGTGTGCCAAGCCTGTGACAACATGCATTAGACTATGGGTGGTAATGGGCTGTTGAACTGACCTGTCCAAAGAGTTTATTGAGGTAGGAGATGTAGGCAGCAGCCACCGCTGAGCTGTTGCTGAGGCTCCTTCTACCGTGCCGACGTCCCTCCTCCTCCCCAGAGCCCTTCCGTGGGGCCGAGGGCTGCTTTGAGCTGTGAAGTGTGCATTTACGTGCAAAGTGTTGAGAGCTGTCATTATCAAAGCAAGGCCTATAATTTCCCCTCCTTACTTTAACACACATACGTAAGTGCCTTTTGGGTGATTTATTCTATATAGCTTCCCTTGACATAATTGCTCAGCTTGAGCGAAATGATTGAAAAACGTCAGCAGTCCAATCACCTAACATTAACTGCTACATCAGTCACTAAGGAAGGAAGGAAGGAAGGAAGGAAGTATTTGTAGGAGGAGAAGTTTGACATTCTGAAGGCTTGTTTTGCAACTGATGTATCAATCGATGACACTAATTGGGTGCACAGAACTACACAACCCACTCCCCTCTTCCTAATCAATGTTGATTAGAAACAGAATGATAATAACCAGAATTTCTTGGAGAGGCTGAGCTGGAGAGCCTTGTTTTTGAACCTCCCAGAAGCAGGCGATCTGCCAGCGGCGGCACCCCTCCCCCCTCGTGGAGACATGCTAGGAGAGAAAGACGCCATAATCAATTCAGAGTGCATTAAATAGCTTGTAAATTAACATTAATACCTTTTATAAACATTTTATGCAACCAACAATAAACGTCAATGTTGAACTTTGGATGTAATAGATGGACCCTTCTGTTGAGGAAGTGAGAATGGATTCAGACTACTGATAGACAGCAGCCGCAATGGGAGACAATTGTTGGAATTTTTTAAGTTTCATGGAATGTTTTACTCAAAAACTTTGTAAATATCTTTCTGAGGGCAGGCAGATGATCGCTCTCGCATGAACTGCTCACTCATCACTGTATGAGGAATCAATGTTGTTATACGTCTCTTGTAGGGATGCACAATATTGGATTTTTTTTTTGCCAATATCTGATATGCCACCTAATTTTATTGATCATCAAGTCTCTTCTATAGTAAATTTAACATCATATTGTGCAAACAGTTATTGTGATGGCCCACCAGGACATAAATTACAATGCTTTTCAATCTATGTGATAGTCATTCATCGTGCAAAATAAGAAAAATACCTCAACTTAGGGTTGGTGTATTTTACATGTTCACTTTTTCAATTTAAAAAAATGAATATTGGTTTGTCATATGGGCAGAATTCATCATGTTGGCCAATTCTGATGTTTCATATTAAAGCCAAAATCTGCCGATACCTATGAAGTGCTGATATTATCATACATCCCTTGTCTCTTCTATGTTGTAGACCCAAAATGTACCTTACACCCTTTTTCACCAAAATTAGCATATGTATGCAGGTTTTTTGAATGGGGAAAAACCTGCTATATGATTGATTGATTGACTTTGTTGATTTAAGTGTCATGCATGCTATAAATAAGCTATAGACAGCCTTTCCATTGCCAGTCGGATAGAACTGTGTACACGGCTCTGCAGCGGACAAGTATGCCTTTCTGTGTAGGTGTGGGGGTTTTTACTGGTGTTTCTGGGCAGGAAAATAAGTTAGTAAACAATTTTTCCCTTACTTTTTCAGTCTCTCCCTCTCAAACCTGGTGCAGGCTGAATTTGAAGGAGACAGACTGTATTTTGTGGGGCCCTGTCATTGCATCTTGCAAGGGTCCAAAATTAGTGCGGCCACCTGGGTGTTGAATTTCCATTGAAGCCAGTTGGAGCAAGAACCGATAAATAACATGACCACTGCATAGTCATATGATGCAGGTAAAATGCTAATTGTAACCTTTAATATTACATTGAAAAGCCAGATGTTAGTGGGTGTATGTGGGTTTTTTGTGCATTGGCAAAGGGGCTTAAGACTGATCTGATGTATGAAATCTTACCAAGGACAGGAATAAAACTCACAGCCTCACGTCTTGACTTCGTTTTCAATCAAAATAATTGGACTTTATATGTGTATCTCATCTGAATTTATTTTCTTCATTACCTTTAGTTAAATTTCACTGACCTGGCAGCAGAGGATGATCTACTTTCTGGTCCTCCCTTTGCACTTTTCCCAGACATCCTGGATTGGTTGGTGGAAAAGATCAGAAATCTTTAATGACAAGGAGAGTCAGATCCCAAAATAGTACCCATTTTGGACGAAAAAATGTTCAACATCAATACAGCTGCATTTATAACCTCATGAAGTTGTTAGTGGCACAGTAGACAATGTGTTTGCAAACACATCTCCAATTTACAGATTCATCAGACATCATTAGCTGTCATTTTCACTTAGAAGCTATTTTTGGCAACTTATGAATTGGAGTCCAGTGTTTTAGCTTTGTTTTGCTTTCCACCAACTCCTGAGGGAAATATTTGGCATTTTCATTTGCTAAATCCTCCACTGTGTTAACCAGCAAGTTGCTAATTTTGTGCATCTGCCATTTGATGTTGGGCAGGTAGTGTGCAGTGACTTTATCAAAGCTTTTTCTTTCAAAACAGCTTCCTGCTGTGGTAGGAAACAAGATTTATCCGACTGAACCATAACATTAAATTTGTGGGACATCAAAACAATAAGCTGAAAGATCCTAAGACGCTCTGTAGAGTCATACTGTGTTGATAAGATCAGCTTGAAAGTGGAAACGGAAAACCTCCGCCCCCCTCCACCACCACCACCCCAAAGTTTCCAAGTGGTATTGTTTTTGGCCCCTTGTCTGTTTTACACTTTGTGTCGTTTCTGGTATCCCTTGTTTTGGGCTGTAAAGTTGAGGGATACTGGCATTCTAACCACCATGATCTCCTAGGAATCGGCACTACATGCAATCATAAGAAAACGATAAAGAGATGACATTTTATATACAAAAGGTCAAAGGTTAGCTTTACTGTGACACCATGATGTTCTGCATAAACACTTTTCTTGCTATTACTCAATGTCATCCCTCCAGAACAGAGGTGGAGCCATGTGGTCAGATACTGAATTGTTGACACTAAGTTTGGGCAACCTCCAAGGCTGAAAAACGAAGCCAATGCAGAAGTGCCAAAAACTGCAGTTCCTCTAATGACCACTTGATGCTGGTTCCAAAGCAGAGTCAATCCCCGAAGACCCCCATGTTAAAATACCCAACTTTACAGAAGAAATAAACATGTTTACAACCTGGGACAAAAAACAGTTTTGGTTTCTGTTGCTTATTTCAACATTCATGACAGTTATACGGGGTATCAGTTGTTATTATAGCTCACCTGTTTACATATTATTAAGGCCCAAAGTTACGCATATCGAGAGGGGAGGCTGCTTGAATGGCGGACTAAAAAACAAGATGGCAAAAGCCAAAATGCAGAACTTGAGGCTTCAAAATGGCATTTCACAAATCAGTGGGTGATGTCCCAGTAGCTATGTCCATTACTTATACAGTCTATGGCTGGGGTGGGTAACCTCCGGCCTCCGAGCCGTGTACGGCCCTTGAGACCATTTGATCTGGCCCGCCACGCAATTCTAAAAATGGGGAAAACGTGACAGCAATTACTTTTCTGAGACAACACTGACGGCTATGCGTGTCCGAGTCAGGTTCAGGTTCAGTGAACATAACACGCGAGGTTACATGCCATCGTGCGATAGCTTTGGGGATTGATTGGCTAGTGACGTGTCATGGCGAGTGCCAAGAAAAGGAAGGTGGACACGTTTTCCAGGAGAAATGGACAAATGATTATTTCATTGTAGGAGTAAAAGGCAAACTTTGGCTAGTTTGTGGCGCCGGAAGTGGCCCGAAAAAAGCCAGTCTCGAGTGTCACTACAGCTTGAAATATGCTAAACTGGACGAGTTGAAAGAACAAATGCGTTTTGATAAAATTAACGCTCGTCGTTGGTATTGGGTTGCCCGACAATCAGCTTTCAAGACCACAGACTGACAGAGACAATGTTTGGAGGACAAGTTTTGTGGTGAGTAAATTAATAGCTAATAGTTTGTGTTATTTACTTGTAATAATCGAGAAACCATGATAACTGGGTTTTCATACAATAAAAATCTATAATTGTTGCATCGTATGTGTTCATAAATTTAGTATGTACCTCAGAGGACTTCATAAAAATTGAAATGGCCCTTGATAGGAAAAAGGTTCCCCACACCTGGTCTATGGTGTCCACCTTGAAACTGTGCCTTTTGTATACAGTGAGGATGTGTGTGAAGCATCAACATTTTAGTATATGAGTCTGAATAGACATGGAAAAGGGGTGTAACAATCCATTTATTTGGATCAATATATCGATTAAATGAGCAGTGATCCCACATCATCGATGCAAAGTGATAACATAGATCCATATCATCCTCTTTCAGATGCGCCTTTGTTTTGAAGTTTTATGTCACCGTCACACAGAGTGAGGCAGATGATAGCAAGCAGCCAAGAGAAAGATGATGTTGAACGCTGTTCACTAGAGCATAAATCATCATTGTGGAAATTTTTGTTTTCAGAGAAACTAGGAACAGACAGAGCACATGTCATATGTAAACAAAAGTCGTAGCGAAACGTCATGTCCCTGCATCTGACTTCGCCAACTTTACAGCAATATTAGCTGCTCTGTTTCAAAAATGTTAGACTAAAAAAACATGCAGGTTGAAATACATCTGTGCTGTTCTGTTGGGAGATGCAGTGACTTAAATCAGTGGTGAGTACCAGAAATCATAAATAATACATGTAAATTGGTTAAGTAGCTTAGCTAATTTATGCAATGTAAAATGCCACAGGTTTATGCTACTAACGTTAGCATGTCGTACATGTGACGGAAACATGACTTGCAAAAGACAGTTGTTTTCTCTATGAACCATTAGAGTGACTATTTAGCCAAGTTTTATACTTTTGTTAAGTAATCTTGTTTCTAATCTGTTCAGTGGCTGCTGGGAGAAGTTTGCCATAATGGCTTTAGGTCAGATATCCCTGGAGTTTTCAGAGTTATCTGGACTGACTTAAAATCACAACAGTTTTCCAGAAAGCGTTTTCTGACAGAATGAACCAGTTTAAATAATTTCTAATTATTTAGATGTTGCTTTTATATTTTCTGGTTAAAAGCAAAATAAAGGGGTGGCATTTTATTTGTAACTAACTGTGTTTGAAGAGCATGTAATATTGTCTCATATAATTTGCTGGCACCTAAATCGAATCGAATCAAAATCGTATTGTGGCAGATTTTGTGATATCGGCAAATACCGTAACATTATCAATTGAATCGATATAATATTGTATTGTGATGGAACTAGTGATTTGCACCCCTAACATGTATGGACCTGTAACTGCAACTTGACTAGTTCACGGAGGCACACAACTGTGAGGCAGTCATTCTAGTTTCATTTTCTTGTTGTCTTGTGCCTTAAATCAAGCTTTCATTTTCCCTGGAGATCCCATAGTTTCAGACAGAGTTGCATATCAAAAACAAGGCATATAGGGAACCAATCTAAACCCAGATGGTGTCATTATTTTATAGTTATTACATTGTGCAATCAATATTTACTTCATTATGATATGTTAAAGCAAAAAAATGTGTCTATTTCCATTTTAAATAAACAGTTTGTACAGAGGATGCTGGGTGATGCTTAAACTATGATTACTACATCTTGAGGGACAGGGAGGAGAACTCATTCCAGTCCTATTCAGAGGCTGATTAATTTGGACAAGAGGACACACACCCAAGCAATGAAATTAAAACAATACACAGAGTGGGTGGGACACTCAATACAAATGGATCAAAGGTGGAGGAAGGAAGAATGGAGCGGATAAATGGAAAGACGGAGTGTGGGATAGAGGAGGATTTAGTAGAGAGATGAAGATAAAGGGAATGAATGACAATCACGTGTAGGACATGCGGAGGAATAGGAGACTTAAGGCTGTCCGTTTGAGAAGCAGATTAATGTTCTGTCATGTATCTCTGCAGTTCTGGCTATCAACTCCTGATGATGAACGGCCACACTCGGTACTGATGTGCCATAAACATAACGCCTCACTCTGCCTTCTTGCATGCTGAGAGGGCGGCGTGAAGACAGATACCCAAGATCTGCTCCAGCAGTCGTTACTTCGGGTTGTGTAGACCGCGTGGGCCCTAATGAGAAGAGACACCAAGACCGACCAGTCCTGTGAATTATGCCTGACCGTTTAATGCGCCTCTGTCAAATGAGCCCTGCTCCCAGCTCCCACCGGGCTGAACAAAACGTGCCATGACTGAGTAGTGATTGCCTGTCAGTCACGCTTTTACGCAATCAGAGTGCATGTGATACATGCTGATTGCAACACGCTTAGAGCATGTTAAGATGTTCGCATGGAGAAGGAAGGAATTTTTCTAGTCACAAATGATTCACATGATTACAGCTGTGGAATTCTTTGAAAAGTGGACAGCATTTATGGGACTTTATGTGCTCTGGAGGTACTTTATATGCTCACAGTATAGCGATGGATTATTCATGTAAATATGTGCATGCAGCGGATGATAAATTCAGCTTTGCATTAAAGATAAGTTCATAATGTTTACAAGATCCTGCCTATGTACTTGTAACCCCCCCCACCCCACACACACACACACACACACACACACACACACACCTCTCTTCCACTCCTCCAACTATTCACAGTGCACATGTGGGTGAAGCGAGATATCTGGACTTTCTATAGCAATGGTCTCACATTGTTTGCCTGAAGAATTGCTCTCATCTTCAGTGAGCACAACTCCCATCAGGGTAAACAAACACACCCCCACACACACATACTGTACACATGCGCGTTTCACTACACAAGCCATTGAGCAGCACTGAGTGTGTCTGCAGCTCTCCTCCCTAAGTGGCCAATTGCTGTCAATCACCGAGCCGACACAAGCAATTTTAGATCCTAATCACGCTAATTGAAGTAATGAAATGGAGGGCCAGGTGGACCGGGGGGCTAAAACAAACACAACTAACGCAGCTGATGATGGAAAGCGGGCCGCACTCGAGAGCTGCCGTGTTGTCATTGGAGTTGAATGGGCCTGGCTGGAGCATTAGGGGTTAAACACTAAATGGATATTCTAAATATATATTTCACAAGAGCCACTGGATTGAAGGGCGCAGAGATGCATTGTATATGTCATAAAAACAAGGCCCACATACACACACAGAGACACAAACAGACAGAAATAGAAAGCATTCAGAGAGGTCATGACTCCAGCGAGGCTGTGTGATATTTCTAATCTGTTATTTTGATAAGAGACAGTGTTTTTCTGCTGACTGAATGTGACAGAAAATACACACAGCGATAGACATCATGCTGATTGGCTGATGGTGGTCATGATTTTTTGGAGGATATCTAAATCCTGTTTGGGAATATTAGGGCTTTGTACAAGGATGAATTGTACAAAATGTCAAGTGAGTTACATTCAGTAGCTGCTAAGGCCATTCATATTGATCATGTTGCTGTGTCATCACATTTACTATTAATAGTAGCTTATTTTGCCAGGTCACTTAGAGTTGATTCGTGCAAATTTGATCAGATGCATATCCAGAAGAATTTCAAGCACTTCAAACTAAATTACATTGTTTTTCATTGCTTTTAAAAGAGTCATGATGACAGTTTTCATATCTGACATCCTGATGATCAGGACAACAGTTTATTAGTGCATTTCTGTCCTGCCACCTCTCTTTGAGGTTTGGTTTAGGCACAAAACTACAAGGTTAAAGGTTCAGTGTGTAAGAATTAGAGGTATATAATGGCAGAAAATTAATTGTATAATCATAGCTCTGTTTTCAGTCGTGCATGAAAACCTAAAAATAAGAATTGTGTTTTTGTTACTTTAGAATTAGCCATTGTTATCCATATGGAGATGGTCCTCTTCTACAAAGTCCACCATGATGTCTCTACAGTAGTCCAGAATGGACAAACCAAACACTAGATCTAGATAGGGCCGTTCATGTTTTTTCTTCGGCCTGTGGACCAAATTTAAATAGCCCTCTGCTTGACTTTCAAAATATGCTCTATATGGCCCTCCACAGAATATTGGTTAATCAAGTGAGTTCTTTTAGCATTTTTCTCCTTAACGTCTTCATGACTGCACTATTACAGTTTGTCGACATGCGCCAGGTCAGAACTACGGAGGTGGAACTTATTTGTTTTCATAGACACACAGTTAACAAACAGTTACCTAACAGCAAATATGTCCTGCTAAGCATTAGACATGGCCACAGCAAAGAAGTCAATAGTAAGGGGTGTTGCTGTCAGGTGTGGTGGAAAGTTTATTTATTTATTTTAATGACCCATATGATGCAAGAAGCAGCTGGCCCCCAGGCTTTTTTTCACATTATCCAATCTGGCCCTCATTCAAAAAAGTTTGGACACCCTGTCCTAGATGCTCGGCACATAGCATCACTGCTAGATGCCACTTAATTCTACTCACTATATCTTTAAATTGATGGACTTCACGTTTCTTCCACCTCCAAACAGACAAGAGCCAGAATTCTCACAACCACCAGAGGTCCCCGTAAGGAAAACAGAAAGACAGGCCAAATGCAGAGATTTGTCTTTTCAAAATCGGAGAGACCCAGAGTCACAGGTGTAGTAGTAGTTTAAAAGATGGGTTTACTACTTGGTAGATGGGTTACAGGACTGTAAACAGTAGGCGGCCAGCAATGGCAGAGAGAGACCATGGGGAAAATGGCATGTTTTCTTACATCTAACATGGTGAATTAGGGATTTATTTCGATCAGCCAGTGCTGGTCATTGTTGGAAATGTGGACTTACTAACTACATTATAAGCAAGTTTGTTTCAGTTGAGTTTGAATTAAGTGTGTTTCATGATGAGTTTACAAGGGAATTAAGCCTTGCAGTCTTCCTATTGAGAAGGTGTGTATTTCTCTGTTAAATAAGGAAAATAGGTGTGATAATATAACTTTTCTTCACATTTTGTGGGTTTATATTGTGTATTTATTAGTCTGAGCGCTGCACACTTCATGTAATGTATGGAAAGTATGAAGGTTTGAAATATCATGTACCACCCAAGCTTAGCTAACAGAGATCATTTCTAACTTTCTGTCTTCACCTTTGTTTCATTTTAGAACTCTTCAGACCCAAATGATGCTGACATGACATCAAGTGACATCACTTAAGGTAATTTGTCAGATTTTATGCAGCTCCCTCTAGAGCCACTTAAGACTTTTAACATCTCTTTCCACTTATGCAGTAGTACTCTTGAAACACCTGTCAACAGACTTTGATGTGTAAAATTGATGGAGTTGCCGATTTTATGTGTTTCCCACATATCTGTTCAGAGAAAATTGTCAAAATCAAATCAACTGTTCCTTGGCACATGATCTAAATTTACACCTCCAATTAACAGATGAACACACAACACATGGGCACAAAGTGAACCTCTCTGGCAGACTTAAAAAACACACCATACAAAGCCACAGATAGAAAACATGCACAGCTCCTCTCAGATTGGCTGTGAGTCCAGGCGAAGCTTCACCTGTCTTTGTGCTCTCCCTCTATTTTCTCTTTTGTTTTCGTATTATCTCTCTATTCGCCTGCTGTCCAGTCAGAAGACAATCAATCCCAGAGGGCCAAACCAGCCTGTGTCTGATCCATAAACAACCGATAGTAATGCAATCGAGTCTGGCACTCCATCTTATCTTCACCTATCTTAACACCTCTCCACTTCCTCCACCTCACCCCCTCTGCCCCCCCAGCACTGATTTCATGTCACAGCTCTGAAATGAGACTGTTGCCCTTAGTATTGGCGCAGATAGAAAGAAACATAGGGGCGAGAATGAGATATTTTTTTCATTCACAGACATCTTTTCCTGTCTCTTCATTTAGTACAATCTCCTTATTACATCTTAATACAGCTTTGTATAATTCTCTTCTAATTACAACCTCGTCCTTCTTGTATTTCTCAAGGCCAGCCTGATAATCACACAGTGGAGCTGCTTTAAAGATGTCTGTTGATGTGATTGCATTGTAGCGAGCAACAGGGGCACAAATATTGAACCAAAACAAATGCAAACAGTGGGCCGGCCATCTGTCAGCTTGTATAACAAAATATACTCGAGATCCAGATAATCAAATATTATAAAGCAGAGAACAGAAGTCTCATTGTAAGTGTGTAGTGGCTACGTCAGATGTGCTCGGTACAAATGAACCATAGCTCCAGTGTTTTGAATTATTAAACATTGCAGAGTAAAACAAGCTGGTACCTCACTACAAATCATTAATACAAAATATTCTCTTTAATACAAGCTTACCTTGTGTTATCGTTGTTTGCCTTTGTTGAGAGATGAGGTGTATCTCTATTGCATGAAGCCTTATCTAACCTGAGGATTATACACTGAAAGGTGATTATCCAGCTAAATATGACTGGATTAGAGATGTAACTGGCTGCCTCTGTCCTCAAGAACAAAAAGGGCAATGATATTGTCTTACTGCAGATATGTCGGGGAGGGGGTGTGCAGATTCAAGGAATCAAGATGAATTTATATTTATATCTATTGTGGTTTGAATGACTTCATATTCAAGATGCAAAATCATTAAACTCTCAAACCCCAATCGACCAACCTGTGGGATCATCATAGCAGATGCCTGTTACACAGGAAAACACTGTCAAATATTAGGGGCGGGGTCACCAGAGACAGCACGATATTATATTATATTATATTATATTATCATGATACTTATGTTAGTGGTTAGGCTGAAGGACACAGCGACACCTAGTGATGGTGGGAGAAGTTACAGGACTGTAAACAGCCGGTTGCCAGCAGGCAGAGAGGGAAAGTGGGGAATAACGGCATATCTTTTACATCTAACTCGGTGAGGGAAGGATTTATTTTGACCAAACCGGAGCTTGGTGATTGTTGGAACAGTGGACTTATTCACTAGTTTAATAGCAAGAGTAACCAAGATGGTTTGGATGAGTTTTATTTTGTTTCTGTCGAGTTTGAATGAAGTGTGTTTTATGTTAACAAGGAAAATGAGTCTCATCAATCTTATGTTACCGAAAGAAAGTTTAATTCAAAAGGTATACAGTTATGTCTCTGTTAAATAAGGGAAAATCGGTGAGAGAATAGGATTGTGTATTTATTAGTCTGAGAAGCTAAAAGTAAATATACTGCTGTCTGTGACATTTCAGAAAGGTATGAAGGTATGAAATATTACAAATATTGCAATAACATACATAACAATACTCTCACGCCTATATTATATATATATATATATATATATATATATATATATATATATATATATATATACACACACACACACACACACACACATATATACACACACACAAACACACACATATATATATATATATATATATATATATATAGATAGATAGATAGGTATTATATTATTATTATATATTATATTGCATAGTTTTCAGCCTGTACCTCTGAAGCAAAATATATCAAGTGGACTCAAAAAGCAATTGATTTTTTTTTGTTACGTAATGTACAGGTATAAGTTGATGAAGATTCTCAGTCATTCAGGTCATGGTAATTCTGAGTTCTATATTACAGGCAACTTAAAGAAACTCAAGCAAGTCCAGTTGCTTACGGTAAATTAACGTTAATGATTTATATGATTTAAGAAAATGAATACTTGGTATCCATGTACTGATACAATATTGACATGCAAAAACATTGCGATACCATGCTATATTGATTTTCCCCCACTCCTGTCAAATATTTGTACGTCTACTACAAATAACATAAATCCAGCCTTTGAACAGTGACAGATTGTTGTGTTTGGTTGTGTAACAAACAGGACAGAAACGAGGGCAGCCCCCCCCCGCATAAATAAAGTCAGTATTACAAATAGCTATTAGCTTGTTTCCACCTGGGGCAAGATGCATAAAACTCTGTAGATTCATGACTAAAACTGTGTGTACACAAAGGCAGGAAGTGCATACATATTCTCTTCATCAGATTTATAAAGCCATGCGTGTGCCCAATTCTGTTTTGTAAATCTTAATAATTGTGGAACTGGGCAAATGTATAAGCCTTATTTTCACACCCACAGTTTGCCATAAATGGATGTAGAAAGAATCTTGAACAACCATTTGCATATTGATACTTGTGTACCTCTACCTCTCATTAGACTTGTCAATGAAAAATAAGGTAAAGAAAACTAATAATGCAATTCATTGCCCATATATAATTTGAAATAGGCTTGGGCAGTATTTCATACCTTCACACCTGTCTTGAATTTCCCCGGGGATACAGTATATGATGGTATTAGTGCACAGTGGTAACATGTTGTTATTCCCCACAGTCTCTCTCTGCATGCCCACCACCAGTAGGTAGGGAGTGTAACTTCTCCCTCCACCACCAGGTGTTGCAGTGTTTTTGAGTTCAGCTGTGGAAGTGGAAAAACATAGCTTCAGAATTTCTAAATTTCCCGGTATATCAAATACGGTAATACCGCCCGAGCCTGATTAAAAATTAACTTCAATTAACGCCTTTGAGATCGACATTTTACAGAGTTCTGAGGAGTCTGCAAAAATGAGACCATATTTAGTGTAATTGGAAAACAACACTAAAAAATGTCTTTGGCAGCCTAGATAGTTGCCTACAATGCCTAAGTAAGGTCTGCCACTTATCCATACTAGAAGTTGACTGATAGTGGATTTTTAAAGGTTGATACAATACTGATAGTATGGAACAAGAATGAGCCGGTAGCCAACTGCTGAACCAAACAGCTAATCAAAGTAATAAATATCTAAATTAATATCTGTCTTACGCATGAGATTTCCCAACTTGTTCTAAATTAGGCAAGTTTTAGAGCGTTTGCGTACTGTCACGTTAACAACCAAAACATCCTGCACTGATGACTTTGTCCTTGTTGGAGACGCATCAGGAAGATATGTGATATGTGGTGAAATGCATTGCGGACCACCTCGACAAGTGGTCTGAGTGATCGGATCGCAAAGCGTCTTGGTGGTTATTTGCACTTGTATTTAGCTCTGTCCACTTGTGATCGGATCAGCCAGGAAGCATGTTAATAGCAGGTATCAACAGGACTAATGTTTGACTGGTTGGACCGGTGTGGAGGCACAACTCAACCAACGATGTCATGCTGAGTTTGGTGAAAATGTGTATAGAATGGTGCATTTAACATTTAGAAAATGTTCACATTATGTGCAATAATGTTGCAGCTATTAAACCACAGCATTCTCAGAGGGTCATTGGCTATTAATGAAGTGTCGGTGCACGCACATGAAGAATGTACAGTGTAATGTATATAGGGCAGTAAGATGAGAAAAAAAAATCTATTTAACCAACCAAAGAGGAAATATGAAGCGAGAATTCAAGGTTCAAGAGGTTAATTAACCAACGACTGAGAAAAATGTAGACATCCATTGAAGCCTGAAGTGACGAGTCCACTTACTGACTCATGGGAAGTTAAGTGTCACCAGTATAATGATGGTAGACTCATATTTTGAGGTTTTAAGCGAAAGTGGCTTTGTAAAGCTGTCTCAGCTGTGTGTGTGTGTGTGTGTGTGTGTGTGTGTGTGTGTGTGTGAGTGAGAGAGAGAGAGAGAGAGAGAGAGAGAGCGTGTGAGAGAGTTCACTGATTGACTGCTGTTTGTTGGTTAAGTCAGGTAAAGGATGTCATGTCCCTGGGGCCATTTTCTATTGAACACCACACTGTTCATCGACTGCCGACTCGTCCCAAACACGCTCACTGTTGTTGCTGATCTAATACCTTGAGTTTAACCTGTGAACAAGGTCATAATTTTCTTTGCAAAACTTTGTCTCAGGGTGGATCTCAGTTATTTGTTCCGAAAAGTAGCATAAATTACCCATCATCAGTCCCTCGGACCATCAGAGAGGTGCAGCTGTTCATACAAACTCTGTTGTCCCGCTTCTTGACATTTTGCTTTGCTCTGCTGTGGTCAGTCTCTGAACTTTGTCTCACTTCACTGGACAAACCTGCAGCATGGCCTGTGACTCTTCTAAATGTCACACCTCGCTCTCAAATGTGTGAAAATGCAGAGTTGCTAAATCTTTTCTGCCTTGTCATTTAAATGAAAAAAATATGCTTAAAATTTCAGTATGTATGATTTTTAGGTCTCCTGAAGCATCGATATTTTAAATAGGTGGATGATAGTCCAGCAAGTAGAGCAAAAAACTTTGTTGTGCTCATGAAAAAACAGAAACTGCAGGTAAGGCATAATCTAATTTTTATGGCCCCTGTTTCTGTTTCTTTCGCTTTCCCCCTCTCTCTTTCGCTGCTCTCAGCCCAGCGAGGCAGTGCTGCAGAGGGAAACTGTTGAGGAACCTATTCCCCTGTGTGATCAGACCCTCGCCACGCTCAAATATGCTTAGTGCGTCCAGCCAAAGACCTTATTTAGCACTTTGCTTTTTTGAAGAAGTGGGAACTTATTTCAGCCCTTACTTTCACAGAAAAAGACAAGGGAGTGCAATAATGTTGTCACATTTCATGCACCAGTCAGCTCCCAATGGAGTGTAGACCTTTGAATTGTTTACTTAAGTGGAAATCAACCTTTTGTATTTGGCTTGGATTGGATTGGCTGGATGCATTTACACAGTTTAGAGCAGCATGAAGCCAAATCTGGGGAATGCTGCTCAATAGACTATGCTGTGCAGAAGCAGCAATGTAGATGTTTGTCCAACCCTGACTCCAGAAATTACATTCATTTACTACCAATTTCTTTTACCAGGTAAATTTTAATGTAAGCACAATAGCACCAATCAATGTGCAGGACTCTTGACATTGGAGACCAGGGTTGGCATCCTGAGTCTGGTGTAAACACTTAGATAAAGGTTAGGGGAAGATCATGGTTCAGGGTTCCCATAGATCCTTTAAAAGCCTTAAAATGCACTAAATTATTTTATCTAAAAATATGGCCTTAATTGGTATTAAATTGACTTAAATTAGTCTTTCAAAAGTCTTTAAAGTGCTGACATGGGAAGCAGACTTTTATGAATCTTTTTTTATGGCATTGTAAATTCTTGAAATAATCTGTCTCTTTTTCTTGTTGTTAACCATTTAAAACATTTCTTTTCTCAGACTTATCACGATTGGCAACCAAGTAGTGGAATCTCACATGCACACTGAGAAACACAAAATCACCCACAAAACTGTCCACAAATTGCAGATATTTTCAATTTTTGTATGTAAATTTTAATAGATCCTCTATGACAATATAACATACTCATTTTTCTACATGTGCTTCATTCTAAAAAGCAGTGCTTTTTCAACATTTGGGCAAAATAAAATAGTCTTTCTTCAATTTCGATTAGTAAATTGGTCTCAAACCCTTTAAAACCTCAGCAAATGGGCTTGATTTCGTTCAGAAAACATGGGAGAAAGGCAATGACAAATGAAAGATGAAACAACCCAAAAATGAGCCAGCAAAAGAAATAAAAGAAAAAAAACAGCAAATGACTTGGGAAAAGAGTTTTAAAAAATAGCAATAATTTTGTAACATAATCTAAAGTTATTATGATAATTAGAAATAGTTCTTTCCCGACGTTTTTACTAAGACATTTTTGCCTAGCTTTATAAAAAAAAATTAAGATCCACTAATTGCTTGCAATTTGTGAAACATTTATCAGTAAATTGCTCATTGCTCTTTTTCCAGTCTTTTTGAAAAAAAATTACATCAGTTTGTTTAAGGGTTTAAATACTTACAAAGGGACAAAATGTTTGCAGGGACAAAATGTTTTTATTTCTCTTCCACATACAGTATACAGTAGAGCACTGCTTTCCTTTTCACATTCCTACTAATTAAAAAATCCTCTCATCAAAGTAAGGCTCTTCTTCATCTGAATTCAGTGAATCTCCTAGAAGCAAAATGTAAATTAAACTGTACCCAAAATATAGGCTAGCTAAAAATAAATGCCATTACAGAAGGCAACCAGATGAAAACAATGCTGGCCTATGCAGAAAGGGCACTAACATAGTGTTTACAGATTCTTGGCAAGAAACACAAGCCTGTTGACATTTTCTGTCTTAAGACACTAGTGAAGGCAGGTCACTACATTTCCCCCAGTGCTAAAACCCTCTATGAAGGGAAACTTGTGACTTGTTTATTTATTTATTTTTTGTCAATTTTGATAGGTGTGTGTGTAGAGGAACTGTTGTTTCCTCCACAAGTCCAACAGGTCCTCTTCCTCTGTCGATGAAGCCTAATTGTAGGTAAGACTGTAGCTCAGAGGCTGTAGCTTGTTCCTGTTGGTAGTGGGTTTTGGTGTTTTTCCATCAGCAGTTAAAAGAAGCTTCTTTTTCTATGACATTGGTGTATCCTAATCAGTTTAAACTTGGGGATCGATTGGGCCCATCCTCTACCAAATTCAAAAAAAGAGCTGTATGTAGGAATGCAAATGTAATTTGGAATGGAAATTTGGTGGACTTATCCTGTCAGCTTCCTGGTACGATGTCTGTGGAATGTCCAGTAAAGCAGATGTGTGAACAGAGCAGGTAATTGTACAAAGAATTCACAGTGGGCAATTGGGCATGTTTGTATCATGTGGCGAAACTCGAAAAACAAGCAACCAAGGGTAAGGAAGAAGGGTCATTTAAACAAAGACGGCAACAAAAATGTCTCAGTGGAGAGATGATGAGATTCTGGAACTTGCGTCGGCAGGGACCAAAGCCAAAATTGTCAGACACATTAAGCAAATGGAAAGAGACTCTGTGGTTAATCACCAACTTACAAACCAGTCTGTTTGAAATCTGTTTAATGTCCTGGCTCCTGCATGCTCTAACCAAGCAGCTCCTCACAGAAACCAAACAGATATATTTCCAGTGGGTGAGAACCCTTCTGACACAGTTTATCTCCTGCTGTGTGCTACATGTGTGAATATCGAATATATACAGACAATATCTGGACCCGATTTTCCGCTCATCATTGATTTCAAAGCACATTTTTATCAATTTCATTTTATTCATTTATAGTCATTTATGTACGTATATATAACCACAACTATTACTCACTTACAGTGCGTACTGGTGCAGTGATTATAGGTCTGGCTTGGATTGGTGCAACATTGTCCTTACTTGTATCCATGTATCCAGCTTGAATGGTGGATCATGAACAGAGGCCATGTCAAGCGGTTCTTTTGTCAGAGGGTCCTTGTATTTTTCATCCAGGTAGCTCAGAATGTTGGTCTTCATGGTGCACGTTTGGTCTGGATTATCATCAGGATTGTTTTTTACAAAGAAAACACTGACACACTTGTCACTGCGAAGTGCATCAGCAAACTCCGTTTCGTGGAGGGATTTGTTGATGGCCTGCAAGATGCAAATATGTAAATCCTAGGATAGCGAAGGAGTGACCTGCCCTACTCCACTTATGATTGGTACTACTTTTTGCCTTTGTTGGTTGGATTGGTTAGGTTTAGAGGAGTGGGACTGGTTTGGGTAAGTATATCAGCCAATCAGAGGCAGTTCATGCCTCAGCTATCCTAGGACACACAAATTTGCATCCTGCCATGTGGGTAGAGGTGTCAGGTCTTTTGTCACTCAGTATGTTCACATACACAGTTAAGTCGAGCTACAGTTTTAGCTCGATTAGGCCATTTAACTGGACTACTGTCCTTGTCCCAGTGTACAAGCACTGGGGGAAGAATCCATTTATTGAAGAAAGTATGTCCAACGCCACCACAGTAGGTGGAGATATGTCCCCTTTTTGCTAGTTGCTATTGGATGTTCTTCCAGTTGACCTATTATGTCACATACCAAACAAGGTAGCAAACAGCAAACGAGTTGCATGTCTAACAGTGGAAACATCAATATCTTTTCGGCACCGTACATTTTGTACATACTCTATCCTTTACTTTTTACCTTCAACTTGTTTTGTTGTTTTCCATTCTTCCTCTTTTGTTTTTCCAGGCTTTATTTCTACAAAGTTATGCTGTTTGACTTAAGAGTCAAAGCCCAGCGTGGTGACTAGGAGCATACACAGAACGCCCAGGCCAGTTTAAGCCCAGCTGAGGCAAATACATGCAAAGGTAGCCCAAATATTAACGTTATTATCTAGGTGTGTATTGAGAAATTTGATACAATTTCAGTCAGTGAAACATGCTTGCATGTGTTTTAAAAGTCTTTAGTTTTAGTCTGACTAAATCAATAATTAATTTTTTTCTAACATCATGTAAACATACTGAGTGGAAGAGACGTGGAAGTTTCAGCTACTCTTATGTCTCTCTCAGCTTTTTTTATGCATCAGGCTGCAGGAGAAACTTCTCACCATCTTTTTGCAGAGACTCACTGCATGGTCAGTCTGAGGATCTCTCATTGCATTCTCTAAAAAAGAACCTGAGAGATTTGGATGAAAAATTAAAGCTGCTTTTTCAAATTGATTTGCTTATATACACATTGGATAAACATCCCCATAGTATTACTGTCATATTACTGTTGTTATTAACAAAGTATTAACACACGTATTTTCACAGTCACACATGCAATTAATCCTAACAGATTTCACAACATATTGCAAGTAATAATGTGCATTTTTTCTCTTTTGAAACAAAGTTCTGCTACTCCTGTTGCTAGATGTAACCTCTGGCCAAACACTTGTCCATGTATAGAAAGCATTGACTCTTCATTGTGAAATCACTGTCGATGTAATGAATGATGAGGCTGGTGTGTGGCTCCGTTGTTGTGCTTGACCATAGGTCAGTGGTAGTCGCAGAATACTCTCGATTTCTCCTCCACACTTTGAATACAGGGCAGTCAATGCCACGTTGGAAAAATAATTGTGCGAGGGGATCATTTTTGACCATTTTTCCTGAAACCTTCATTGCTTATGTTGTTTATTGGATGAGTATTTTTGGCCAAATGGAATGGGATTGCATATTATTTCAGTCTCTTAAGGAGCTGAAGGGATATGGTGACGTGCTGCACAGTGTCACTGTTGCAGATGTCTGAGCTGACACTGGACAGGGATGAGGATTCAATGAGATGACGTCTTTTTCAGCCTTCATGTATTCATTCTACTGCAGCTCGTGGTGTTTTCTCAGGTGGTTAAACATAGTAGTTGTGTTGCTAAGTGAGTCAGTCTCATGCTCATGATTTTTGCTTAGCATCACTCAAAGTACTTCCAACAATTCATGACGACCTATTTCAAGGGACTAACTCTTTGCCCTCTGCTTGTGTATTTTTGTTTTGCCTGTCTGCTCTTGTTTTGGTTTTTTTTGTTTTGTTTTGTTTAAAAAAAAAATCCGAACATTCAGTTTTTTCACAAGCTACGATTGTAGATTTTTTGCGCAATGGCTTGACAGCCCCCTTAAAAGTGAAGCCAAAACATTAGATCCCCCCCCCCCCTCCCCCCCAGTGGCTGGCTGTTCATCTAGAGGAGCTTAATTTTGTATGCAGCTGAGTTTTATATGAGCAAAGCAGGAATTTTAAACGTCTGCTTGCAGTCAGTTATGGTTACTTAGTTGTGGGAAGCTAAATTGTGATCAACACTAAAATGTTATTAATAGTGCATTATCATTGTGAATATATTAAAGATTTAATAAACATTTTTTCCTAATGTGGATACAAACACATTTTGTGCTTCCATTAAATAGGTTAAAATCATGCTCATTTCCAGGTTCATACTTGTGTGAAGGGTTTCTACTAGAACACGATTACATACTTCAATGTTCAAACCCCAGCATTTTTCCTCATACAGTCCGTGCTGGAACACTCGTACTCACCCTCTGTCTGAGACGCTGCATTTAGCGCCTGCTTCTTTTAGCCCCACACAGGGAAAAGCCCAGTCTGCTCTGATGGGTCAGTGTTTTCAGGTCTCCTACATCTGTGCTCTTGTTGTTTCTGCACCCAACGTGATCTCATTCTTACACGTCATATTTTGATGCTTGGGCAGAAGCCGCCAGTGTTCTTATAGGTACACAGGGGGCAGCTTATTGTGGTTGACGTCAGTCATGTCACTCAACTCACGTGACTAACGATAAAACAATTTATCTAAGTTGAATTTTAGTTTCACGCGAGACACGAGCAAGGGTCTCGAGTGTCCTGGCATGAATTTGCACTTCCCAGGATAGCGATGGACTGACTTGCCCTACTCTCTCTTTGATTGGCTAGTACATGCCGTCTTCGTTGGCTGGAATGGTTAGTTTTAGGCTAGAGGAGTGAGATGAGTTGGTAAGAATGTCAAGGTAAGCCAATCAGAGGCAGAGTAAGGCGGAGCATTCCTTTGCAACCATGGGAAATGCAATTTTGCATCTACGGCGTCACTATAGTAGCGCTGCCCAAGTGATGTATATGACACCCAGAAAGTGAGAACCACTGAATGCCTCAGGTCTTCTAGTTTCAGGTGATACCAGCGTCATCACTCTAGCTTTAAAAGTCAGACTGGTACAGCTGATAGTACAGCCTCTTATAGACGAGAATATTTACTGAATTATTATGAACTTGATATCCGCAGACAGAGTTGATTTGAATAATATTTGGGTAATATTCATGATTGTGTAGATGCAAAGAAGAAAGGAAAAATTGATATTAAAACTGTATACTGTTTTAGAAACATGCCATGTGCAGTTTGTATGTGAGCAAGAGAGCGTGGATGAGAGGCAGTAGGAGAGGTCAATGGTTAATGATGTGTTCACTTATTGGTGACTGATAATGTCATATCAGGAACTAATTGCCTGCACTGTTGCCTCATTAAGCACAGCATGACGTCCTGCCACGGGGCACTGGCTGCACACCTCGCTACAATCACTGCTATTTCAATACATCCCCGATTTAGTCCTTCATCTCAGGCTCTGCTCTTCTCTCCCCTGTCATGTACTGCATTTACGCTCCTTTTATTGTCTGATCATGGGTGGCATTTTTCAGGACTTTGAAGGTTGTTTTTTTTCATGGATTTTATTTATTGCTGTGGAAATGGTTCTGACATCCTCATACTATCCTGCTTTTTATACATCCGTTTTGTCAATTTCTTCTTGTTTGCCTGGCATTTTTTAATTCATGTCCCTTCCTGTTCTTTTCCATCCATCTCAGTTTTTTTGTGCGTGTGTTATCTCTTTTCATCTGTCTATTTCCCTCTATTTTTACATTTCTCTTTCGTTTCATCTCTACATCTCTGTCTTATTTACTGCAGTCACCTTCACACTCTGATCTGGAGCAGTTGGCTCGTCTCTCCCTCTCCACCCAGTCACCTCTCCATTTCGCACATGCCCGCTGCCCTGCCTCTGGGCCACACTTCCCTCCCTCCCTCCCTCCACTCCACCTCAACCTCTCCCTCTCTTTTATTTATGGGAATATGCTGATGGGACAAACCCAGGTAAAGATAGAATATTCCTACTCACACAGGGTGAGAAACAGAAATTGAAACAGAAAAAGATGTGAAGGCGAAAGAGTGAAAGAGCACACACAATTAATCAGGGGGCTGTCATTTGTCCTAAAAAGCAAAGCCATTCATCAAAAAGAGCAGAGGGAAAAAACAGGGAAAGGTTGAACAAGGGAAACAGAGGAGAGAGAGAAAAATATGCAGTGGTGTGCAAAGTTCAGCACACACACACAGTAAAATTAACTCGTTTACGTTTATAGTTCACAATTTTAAATTTTAAACTAAGGTAAAGCCCCAAAAAATAAGCTTGTTTGCTTTTACTTTTTTGTCTGAAGTTTTTTGCCAATGTGGCTGATGTACACTTTTGTCAGACCTTGTGGTAAAAGTTTGCATAAAAAGAGATTTCTTTTTCCCCCATTGAAATCTGTACTGATTTGTTCATAAAATTTCTTCAAATATTCACATGAACTAGCTTCAGTGATTCTGGTGTTTTGGGTCAATGAGTGACCATTTTAATTAGTGACTGTCAGCTGAATGTGTCCTTGCTTGTAGTAACTTCCGTAGTGTTTGGCGTAGATACACAGATAAATAGTTATTTAAAATTGACTAGAGTTACTTTGAAGTATTTTACGAGGACACCTACACATTCTGTTCCTCTTTTCAACAGCTGCCGTCACTATAGCTGGGTGATATGGCTTTAAAATAATATCACAATATTTTAAAGCTGTATTGCCGTACACAATATATATCTCCACATTGTGAAATCTCCTTCAAACCACTGCAAACTATAATATGCGAATGTTATAATAAGGTTGAATAAAATACTGTTCTTATGTTAAATAATGTACTCTTATAGTAAAGTTAAATAAAGTTCTGTTCTAATTAAAATAAATCAAAGCGGAGCCCGTGTTGCCTTTACTTTGAAGGACCCAGCTTGTCTCATGCTGGAGGTCTTAATGCTTTTGCTGCAGATTTTTGTGTGTGTTTGTGTCTGTGAGAGGCAGAGAACCGAATGAGAGAGGGAAAAACGAAACGCCAAAGCGAGTCTCATGCCGTTGGCTAAAAGAACAACAGGGCAATTTATACTCTACGTTTGTGATACAGTCGTAGAACATGGAACAATCTGCGATGCACTGAGTAATGTCATTAATTCATCCACCCCATCTTCTGTGTCTAACTTCTCATACCTAGACCACGCCCAAACAACAGAAGGAGCTCCTCTTTTGGCTCCTCCTCATTTTGAGTAGGCTGGTCTGTCGGTGTGGTGCCCTGCTATGTGTAGACGCCCCCTTGGCCATGCAGACGGACGCAAAGCATTATCATATGAAGTAAATGATATAAACAACATAGCATAATATGAAACAGTAGACTTTTATAGTCAGATGATATATTTCGTCATTTTGCACAGCCCTAGCTGTTGCTATAAGGAATTCCGACGCATTTGGTTCAGTCATCAGTAAACACAGTCACTCTTTAATCCTAAACACCGGTAGCTGCATTTTTGAATTGCCAGTTGCACTAGCCATACAGGTGTAGTGTCCAAGTCTGTTCCCCCTTCGGAAAGTGTTTCCTTCCTCTTGAGATCAAAGATACTCTATAACAAAAGATAACACATTATAAGCTCTGCCAATGGTATGAAACGGCACATACTACCATACTTCTTAGTGGGTGTGGCCTCTCCCTTTCGTCCCCCCACCTCGTTTGGAAGTGTTGTGTGGATGGATGAAAGCTGATTCAAAACATTCCAACTTTATATATATGTTTATATACAGTATAAATGTAACGTTTGCTTCTTATTTTGCAGCTTGTTTTTAATCTGCCAGTTTAATATCTGACATCACTCCAGTACAAAATCACATCAGTGTAACATTTTCTCTTCCCCCTCCAAATGCATTTAAATAATGTAAAGTAATAGAAGAATGACACAAAGAAACACAAGTGTTATTTTGATTTTAGCTTTTGATTTATGGTCTCATGAAAAGTCTATTTAAATTTCTCTTCATCTGGTTGGAAAGTAACGTCAGCATTACAGCAGTGAAACCAGACCGACAGACCAGCACCACAGAGCCAAGAGAGTCAGTGTTGCCAGATTAGGGGATTGCTGAGACAGAGGCATGGCTCCAACAAAGCTAATTTTCTCCTGATTTTTCCCTCTGAAAAATGCCTTTTTAATGTCAGAATGTTCAGAAGATAGGCGGCTTGTAAAAAATGGGACCAATATTCTCTTGACTCGGTGACTATGGGGCGATAGAATCTGTGATAATCTTTATTCACTTTTCACTTTCCAATAGAAATGAATAGACTCAGGACTGTCACTATAGTCTCCTAAAGGGTTGTAATCTGAAGTGATCCATCTCTGTTTATCAATGTTCTCTGTTAAAAATATGTAGCACCCCTCTCCATGGTCAGGACTAGGGATAAGGAGAAACACATATTGATGGGCAAACAGTCTTCGGCACACGGCATGCCAGGTGTTAGGCTTGGGACGTATGCATGATGGCGAGTGCGCTCCTTACTTTCAGCTTTCAGCAGAAAAATACAACTGTACACCTTTTAAATTCAACTTTCTTTCGGTCACGGAAAACTGGTGAGGCTTAATTGCCTCTTTATCTCATCATAAAACACACTTCATTAAAACTCAACAAAAAAAAAATCCAAAAACTGTCTTGGTTACTCTTCCTAGTGATCTAGTTAGTAAGTCCACTGTTCCAACAATCACCAGCTCCAGTTTGGTTCAAATAAATCCTTAATTCACCAAGTTAGATGTAAAAAAACACCGTTATTCCCCACAGTCTCTCTCTGCCTGCTGGCCGCCGGCTGTTTATAGTCCTGTAACTTCTCTAGGTGTCACTGTGTCTTTCAGCTCAGCTGCCTGTTTCACCAGCAGAGACCAGACCCTGAGCTCTGGTGGTGCGTGCTGTGCACTACATACCATGCGTTGAATAGAGAGAGGAGTGCCTGTATTTATGACGGTATTGGAAAACATATCTTCAGGATTTCTCAATACCCCGGTGTACTGTGATTCTACCCATGCCTTCCTGGTGCCTTTAATCCTTTGCAGTACAACTCAATCTGTTCGCGTTGGTTCATATTCATTTGACTATATAATAATCAAACAGCTAGAAGAGTCTGTTAAGTTCAGAAAATTACATTACTTTACTGAAATTCAGGCTTTAAAATCAGGAAAACGTAACACTTGCAGTGTTACGATATGCAAAACCTAAGATGATATCTATCTATATATCAATATAATATCATTATATTGGCGAGCCATATGATCATCAGTTGCATTACAGATCAGCCCAAAAAAAATGCATGTTCATTATGTTTACTGCACTCTTTTAGCACATTCAACACAACACTGGAAATACAGCCTATCACAGGATCCATGCAGGATCTAATTGGGTCAGTGAAAAATGTGTCAGTGCTGCGCTTTGCTTCAGAGTTGTAACAGCAGGCTTGTTTCCAGATCAGCGTCAGGAGGTTGATTCAATCTCATGGGTAATAAAATAAGAAATAAGACAACCCCAGGCGTCACAAGTGCATTTTCTAACTCATAACCATGTGGCAAGTTGTTCGATGAAAACATGGAATTGAGACAAATGTTAGTGGGACACGGTGTGCTTTTTTCTTCAAGAGCACCCAAAAGAGCAGGAGGAGAAGTATAAAATAAACAAAGAATGAGCTAACACATTTAACCGGAGGGAATATCATTCAGTCAGTCTGTCATTTTATTTGACAGGGGTCATTCTTTCTTTTTGCATTGTTGGCTAGGCCTGTCACAAAACATTAGAAAAATGAAAACCTGTTCAGTGACATTGTGTATGAATTTAGATAATGAAAAACACAACAAGAAACACATGTCTGTTCTTTTTTGTGAGCGACCCCTGCTTGTCACAGTAAAGGACAATACACAGGTGGGGTTAATAGGATCTGTCTGTGTCAGAGCAGCGCTCAGAGGGAGGAAGAAAGAGAGAGGAAGACTGATAAAATGAGGGAAAGGTGAAGGTAGTGTTACCTGATGGGAGAGAACGAGAGAAAGACAGAGGGAGCTGCTTCTTGTGCGAGACCAGGAGCCATGCGGGGCTGAAGTTGGGGATGTGGCGTGAGGTGAAAAGAATAATGCACCTTGACAGAACAGCACTCTCTGCCAACACGCCCAACCACCCCCCACCCCCCCTGAAGCAGAGTGATGTGGAGTGTGAGCAGCACCTGTAACACCAACTGCCACCCCGGGGGAACTCCAACAACTAGCCACCTGTTTAAGAATGCACTCGCCAACATCACTCTGCCTATTAAATTCATTCAATTTCTTGCGATTTACGTACGCTTAGAGAGGAGATGAGTGTCTCTTAAGGACTCCTCTTCTGAATTCAAATGTCACTCGAACAATTTGTTAGACATTCAAGGAAAATCAGCGGCATTCACATTTTGCTCTCATTGAGAAAGATCCTATGGCTGCCGCTCATTCAGATGCATCTCACTTCTGAAAGAGGAAATAACACATTCTTCCTCCTATAAATGAAAAGCTGTATTCATCACAAAAATGCACCCATGCTTAATTCACTAAGATCGGGACTAGAGCTCACCTGAATCATGGATGTATTGAAAGACCTGTATATAGCAGATACATGTTCATTCCTATGAAAGCTGCTCAGCAAAAACCGCTTCATCTCCGCAGTATGAAATTACCTGGATCTTGTGCTTTACAGGGCCCATAGAAACATAGGACCACTGAGCACCATGCCTGTAAGACTGACTTCCACCGGCTGAATGGCTAACTTCTGGATAAGCGCTCTGGTAACTTGGGGACAAAATGATTTGACTTGTGGCTCTTCTACACTTTCCAAATGTTATCAGACTGAACAGATCAAATTCTTATTTTTAAAAGAGTCATTCGCAGGGGCTTTGACACTCAAAAAATGTTTATCCACTGATAAAAATATGTCTCACTTGGTGCTGATATCAGGCCACATTAGTTTAGCTAGCATAAGCTACATTTTTCTCATAAGTCCAGACTGTCAAAATCTATAGTTAAGGGTACTTCTATAAACTTAACTCTTGATGAGTGATTTTAAATTGCAACACCAAGTAAAATACGCAGTCACAGAGGACTGCTCAAATCACAGTAGGGGAACAGCTAAACGTTAACCCAACAGCTGGTGAAGGTTGGAACTGTAGCTTCATAACAACACTAGAGAAATGTAATATCACATTTCTCCAGTTCAGTCAGATTGTAAGTCGAAGCCTTATTTGTCCAAAAAATGTCCCATTGTCCCAGAGGCCATTTATCCGACAGCTTGGTAAGTCTTGGTCGAAAGAGTAGGTAGAATCTCAGTTGACCGAGATTTTCTTTAGTTAAGTACAACCCTATCTTTCTGACTTACGTGGCTTCAGTTATGAGCTGTCAGTGGGAGGTTCCCCTATGTAGAAAGCACGGTCAAAAATGTGTTGTTTGGTAGGTACTGCTTTGACCAAATAAGTCAATTGAAAAACTAAAGATATTTTACTCAAGGGATACTCAACTTGCTTTGCTTGGGGGACACTTTTGCAAAATGACAAGAGGCCAAGGGCCAGTTGCAGCAGCCACATACGTTTCTAGGATTTTAGGACATATCTAGAATTTTTGGACGTTTCTAGGATTTTACCACATTTCTAGGATTTTGGAGCATTTTTAGGATTGTAGGATGTTTTTAGGACATTTTTACAACAGGATTTTGAGACATTTCATGTATGTTAGGACATTTCTAGGATTTTAGAACATTTCTAGGATTTCAGGATACTTCTAAGATTTTAGGATGTTTCATATATATTTAGCACATTCATTTTAGGACATTTGGAACATTTCTAGGATTTTGGATGTTTCTTGGATTTTTGGACGTTCCTAGGCTTTTAGGACATTTCTAGGATTTTAGATGTTTCTATGATTTTAGGATGTGTCTCAGATTTTACATTTCTTGGATTTTGGGACCTTTGGAACATTTTAAGGGTTTAGGACATTTCTGGGATATTAGGTCATTAAGTGCTTGGCTTGGAACTCTGTCAGGTGGCTGGGTGGGATCCTCCACTGGCACTTTCTTTGATAAGATTGATTTGCCCTTTTTTGATGCTGTTTCGTGCACTTTGGCAACTTATCTATACTAAAAGTACAAAACGATTCATGGTGTGAAACACTATTTTTATTTGGGAATTAGAAAATGTTTTGGGGGCTACTCAGCACCCCATTGGGAGCTAGATTAGGCCCACAGGCTATAAGTTGATTATCACTGCTGTACACCAACTTCCTATCAAAAATGAGTTTTAATTTCAGTTTGACTTTAGGCTCTACAGCACATCCTCAGTTGCACTTTGTAAAAAAAAAAAAAAAGAGGAAACTCAGAAATTCAAGATATGTCTGCACATACTTTCAAGGGCGAGTGTAGGATAGGATGAGCAGTTGCTTTGATCTTTATCAGAAAATGTATGCAATTTGCCATCCTGCTCGGTGCCAAACGTTGAAACATTCAGCATGCGCTGGTGCTACAGTATGTAAATAGAGGTTTATTTAATCTGGGAGCTAATGGCTGGCTGAGAGGCTGGGGAGGCTGTGGTTGTACACTTAATGGAAAACCTGCACTGCTTTGTGCTGTGGTAATGGGAGGAGATTATCTTGCAATGCAGAAGCACTGGATGAATGCTCCTCCAAAACTTGGCTGAGCCCTCTCCCTCCTTCCCACCAATCTCTCTTTCTCTCATTTTAGATGTTTATTATTTATCATATACTCATGAGCAATGTCAGTGCTTTAATCAAGTTAACACTGAGGCTGAGGGATGTATGGCAGGCCGATGGATTTTTGGTTTGATTACGCATTTTCTTTTTCTTTTAGACATACCCTTATTTGTCATTGTGGTAGGTTTTGTGATTTTTGTTTTTGCAAACATTGTAGTAAATAATACTTTGGAATCCACCTGCCTCCATCTTCATCATCAAACGTCACTCTTCTGGCATGATTCACATCCTTTTCTTTCTTTGGATGTCGCTGAGTGTTATTTATTTTTGTCAGCTCATGGGCAATGCCACTGTGTTAAATATCCATCTGACAGGCTGCCTAATGTTTACCCCTGAGAAAGATCGATACCGCAGCGCCATTGTCCAGACTTCATTCTTCAAGCACAATTGATTGCGTTTCCTCCTCAGAACCGGTCTGGACACATTTAACCAGACAGATCCATGTGGTTTGGTGTCGCTGTGATCGGAAAACGGTGTCAAATTAAAGCCTCGTGCCTGTTGGATGGACTTATTCATCCTCGCTCACAGCATCGGCTATGCGGTTATGATGTTGTCACCTTTCCTTTCAGTTAATACTGAGTGTGTGAGTCATCTGAGGAACATCATCACTGTTTGAGTCACTTTTCAACTTGATGGATGAATAAATTTGTTAAGGTTTTGTTTAGAGGAAAGAGAAGACTGTGCCTTCTCAGAGCTGTTCTTATTTGGGGAATACATTGAAAATGACTCAATACTTTGACATTGGTTCTCAGTTTTCTTAATTTTTTAAAAATCTAGGCGAAAATGTCTGGAAAAAAACAAAGAAAAAAGGCTAAGGAAAAATTATTTTTATTATTAGTATCATAATTACATTTTTGAAATGTTGCAAAATGGAAAGTTTTTGGTGGCTCAAACATTGCGTGGAAACTGAAACTAACTGAAGGAATCTGCATTTATGAAGAAAAAGGACTTTGGAGCAAAGGCTTTTATTTTAGTATAAAAGGGCTGTCGGAGAAATGGGCTTTCAGTCCTTATAGGACATTTTTTGTACTGACAGGACTGCAGAATTTCGCCCGTCAAAACAACACCATGGCATTGTAAAAAACTAATATTTTTTATAGTGCTTCAACACGTGTTAAGGTTCAGTGGATTTGCAGTAGCCTCTCTCCAAAGTGCAACTGCAAAGTACAAAGTGCAGTCAAACACATCTTCGGAATTCCAAAATCCAAAGAATTGCATTTCAAGTCATGTTAAAATGTGGTTTCGCAAAAGTCACATATTATGTCTTTTATTACGTCTTGCTGTCCAGACATTCAAAATTAATCTGGAAATGCCAAAAAGATGGATTTCAGCTGGCAGTCTGAACAAACAAACAAACAAACTAACAGAAAAAAAGAAGTAATATCTGTATGGCTATTGTAGATTTGGGGCTGTAGCCAGGATTCCTAATTTACAGAAAGCCTCTAAATATTTTTGTTATTTTGATTTTTAATTTCTCATGCCTCAGCCCCAGCGATAGCCTTGGCCAAAGGCAATGTGTTATTGGAGTTGTTTGTCCGTCACTCTGTCCAATTCTTGTGAGTGCAGTATCTTTAGAACAACTCGAGGTAATTTCTCCAAATGTGGCACAAATGTCCACTTGGGCTCAAGGATGAGCTGATTAGAATTTGGTGATCAAAGGTCAAGGTCACTGTGACCTTGCATCTGTCTCATTTTCACCAAGAAAATCTCAAGAAAGCCTTGAAAGAGGCTCCACTTGCACTGAGGGATGAACTGATTAGAATCTTGTGGTCAAAGGTCACTGTGACCTAAAAAAAAGTTGGGTTTTTTTTGGGCCAAAACGTATGACAAAATTTCACACAAATATGTAATAGGATAAAATGATGAGGTAATGACACTTTATATCCAGAAGGTCAAAGGTCAGCTTCACTGTGACATCATGTTTTCTGGCCATTATTCAACACTGTAACTCAGGACCCGAAGTGGAAATTTGGTTAGGTACCCTTGGATGCCCACCTTGAAACTGTGCTGATTGTTTAGATCTTCGTGCTGCTGGGTTGAAAATGTGTTCATCCACAGTTTGTCAGAAAATACAGTTACTACCCTCTTCTAAATTCCATGGACATAAACTGCAACTTGATTGATTGATGGAGGTACATAACTGTGAGGCGGTAATTCTAGTCAACATGTTGAAGCATCTGCGGGCAAAATACGTAACCCCAAATTACTCCTGATGGCTATTCCATAAGTCTGTGTATGAATGTAAGACTTAATAGCAGGTGGCACCTTGAAGAGTAGCCTCGGCCACCAGTGCATGACTGTGTGTGTGAATGGGTAAATGTTAGTTGTAGTGTGAGAATGGTATAAAATGACTACAAAAGTGAAGTGCAAGTCCATGTTCCATCCAGCTAAAGTCTAACTAAAATAACTGTCTTAGTTGCTGTTTTCCCTTTTGTTAGTGCCAAATGACACAAGTCTTTGCCAGTTTGTTTCCATACAAAAGATCCCAAATCTGTTTAAAAGCTCTAACCACACTGCAGGGTATAAAAATCTGGTGGAGGAATACTGATTTAGTTTGTTGGCTCAGTCTGAAAACACAGGAATCAGCCCAAAACCTCTGAATTCCCAGACAGACATGACCTAAGCGACTGACCCTGGCAAGAACCCACTAAGAGTAATTTTTTTTTTTTTAATTTTGTTTAACCAGCCCTGCAAAATACATCAGAAAACACTAATTCTGAGTAAATCGGCCATGACCTAAACGTGTTGAGACTGCAGTAAGAGCACTCGATGTGTCTCCTGGGTGCCCAGCCACATGGAGAGCGGCTAAGAGTTTTGGTGGTCAGCAGGTCAGCTGTGAGCACTCTGCAGATGTCTGATAACTGCTGCTTCTGCTGCTGCTGCTGCTGCTGCTGCTGCTGTGGATAGAGTGATTCCTCACCTATGCACTGTTGCACATGCATGCGTTTCTCGTTTCTATCAAAGGGATGAGCAGCTCTTCGGAAACCAACATCATGAAGACCATCAGAGGAGTCTGTCGTCTTCCGACAAGAGCACTTCTGCATTAATATCAAGCCACTCAAAGCGTTTAGCCCATGTCTAAAGCGCCTATTTATAGTGGAATAGTTTGGCATCGGTAGGCTGAGCTTTCATTTATTTCATTTCAACTCATTTAGCCCTCGTGTTCTTTTTGCAAATTAATGAATATACAGTGTAATGGTCTGTTAACGCAATATTGATGAGGTGATGCAGATAGTAATGAGAAGCCCAACGTAAATCAAAGTGTTTACAAATGGACGAGCACGTGCATCCATATGTACTCACCCCACTTCTTCCTCCAGCTGACCATTAATTTAATTGACCCGGCTTGTTGTTGTTCATCTGTTACTTATCAGCCGTGGAAAATCACATAGCTCTCAATTAGAGCTCTGATTGGTTTCCAACCAGCAATATGTCATTGAAATGTTATGTTGTCCTGTTTTTTTACTCTCAGGGACATGCTGTATTCAAAGAGCTTTCCTGCTGTTCTGCACAGGAAGGGGAAGGGAATGTATTTTCAATTCAATTTTTCTTTCACCTTTTTCATTTTGATGTCTATTTCTAATCCTTTGAACTCTTTTTTTCAGCTTTGTTCTCCTTTTCCTTTCAAAATTCAAATGTTATCCTGTAAACCTGTGTGTTTTTGTTTCTAGCTTTATTTCGTCATTGTTATTAATTACAAACCCAATTTTTACTTAGGGGAAAAATTATAATATTAATTGCAAAATCTGCTATTTTTCCCCTATCAGACATTATTTTATTGTTCTTTTTTAATCACCAAGAAACCCATCTGCTGAGAAAAGTTGTATTCATGTAGATGTTTCTTGACATGCAACACCCACTGTTGCAGAACAAGTACACCTCCCCATAGCAACTGCACTCCCCATTGGCACTGTCCCCCCAGGTGGACAATGCACAACGTCACACCGAAATAACTGCTCAGAAGTGGTCTTAGGAACATAACAAGGAGCTGAAGGAGTCAGTCTTTCCTTCAAATTCTCAGGATCCCAACCCAGTCGAGCATCCGTGGGACGTGCCGGTACCCCACCTAGCAACCCACAAGACTCAGAGGATCCATCGCCAACGTCCTGGTGCCAGAAACCACAAGGCACCCCCAGCGGGCCTGTGTCCGTGCTTCGACAGGTTAGAGGCGCCACTGTGGATCGAACTTGGCTCTGACCTGTCGAGGCATGGAAACAGGACCTCTGGGATTCTGGCACTTCCCTCAAATGCATGCTCAGATTGGGATCTGGGGAATTTGGAGGCCAGGTCGACTCCTTGAGCTCTTTGTCATGCTCCTTGGGCCATTCCTTCAACTGAGAAGTGTTGCTGGAGTTTCTACGCCTTTGATTCAGCTCCCTTCTCCATGCACCTCAGCAGAAGGGAAAGTTGCTCCAGAAACAGTTTTTGTGTTGTGTTGTCATGGTGCATTGTCCTGCACCATGCTGAGGAACCACTGCCATTGAGGAGGTGTATGGGAGGTGCATGTCTGGTGGTGTCCACATGCATGCCAGGACCGGAAAACATTATAACAAGATCATCATTGTTATTCACTTGTTGTGGCTGATAGGTGTGCACCAGTTGAAGATAGAAATGTTACAGCTGAGAAAAAAAAATCCAAACAGAAGTGATGCCCTTCTGTTGCAGACTGAAACCTGTTATCAGTTCATGATCAAGTTTTTAAGCAATTCTTGTCAAAAAAGGAGGAAAAGTCATGAAGTTTCAAGATCTACACTTCTCTAATTCATCCATTTCATCCACATTCTTGTGTCCACCAGTAAATTACTGCATTGTCACGCTGCAAAGGTCCTCCGTTATTTATGTATTGTTGTCTTTGATTCATTTTATTACTGTGGCAGGTGTCAGCCGTTACTGTGAGGGCAGCTACATTTGGATGCATGCAAACAAAGCGCACACGCGCATGCTCTCTCTCTCTCTCTCTCTCACACACACACACACACACACACACACACACACACACACACACACACACACACGCCTGCCTGGCTGATATTGGCCATAGTCATAGCCAACACAAAGTAATCTGACGGTGTATTTTGTTCAGCTCAGTCAACACGTTGAATTTAATTTCCTCTCTGTGTCCTTCAGCTGGTGGATTTTTTTTAAAATTTCATCCCAGGGCAACATTTCCTTTTGTGTGCTTTCAGTGTTTTCAAACTCATCTTCCTCTCCGTCTATTATACATATACTTTTTCCCGGGTTTCCTTAAATCTCCCCACTGCTGAGAAAGTGAGTGACAGCACTATAAGCACAGTCTGCAAACGACTGATGGGGATTTTAACCAGATACGTCACAACTCCAGGGGAAGGCGAAGAGGGAGGGACGGAGGAGAGGAGAGGAGGAGAGCAAACGAACAGAGACAGGGAGAGAATGAGAGAGAGAGAGAGAGAGAGAGAGAGAGAGAGTACAGAGGGATATATTGACTCAAAGCTGGTCTGCCTGCTCCTCAGTGTGTGAGAGACAGAGGACGTGAGAGCAAGCGAGATGGAGTACTGGCACAGATGAAGACTGTCCCTGGGTACGTGTTTGTGCTTTGCTATATTTGTGTCTGAGTGTGTGCACGTGTGCTCGTATGTGCGTGTGTCTCTGTGTACGGAGGTTAGGCGCAATTGACTTTGTGAGCAACATGCTGCAACTGCTCATTTGAATGTGGGCACCCAGGCAATGAATTTGGGTATTGTTACATAAGAAGCTATTGCAGTGACTGAATGAGTGGAGGTATTGAAGATGGGACAAGGCAGTTTGGGGTCTTTATATGTGTGTGTGTGTGTGTATGGTCTTACATGTGTGTGTCAGAGAGAGTCTGCTTAAGTGCTGTAACTTAGTAAAGTGAGGAGGGAGCGATGTGCTTGAGAAAATGCGAGTTTACAACTGAGTTAAGTCTTGTTCTGTGTGGATGCGGACAGTGCGTTGGCTGATTAGCAGACGCTTTAGTGTGTGAGTACATCCACACATATGTCAGTGCGTGTCAGAAGGTGAGACTATGATTTATGTCGCACTAGAGGTGCATTATCATGTCAACAAAGTGAAAGAAAAACCTCATTATTTTCACCCACACTGAGGAGGAATCACCTCAGTGCCTCTCTTGACGTCTACATACAGCTGAGGCAGTTTAAACATGGGGACAAATTTTATTCTTTTTGGCAACATGCATGCTGTAAATCTCAACAAACGAGATATGAAAAAGTGAAAGCCGACGGATTTGTCAGCATTTGTGCGCTACCAAAGAGGGCTTGATGTTAACTAGAGCTGAAATAGTGAATTCATTCATTGATTGACAGATACTCTAAATGTTTGATGAGCTATTGATATTTCAAGTCATTTTTCAACAAAATAAAAATCATTCTCTATTCCCAGCCTCTCAAATGTAAAGCCCTGGTTAACTTTTGTTCCCTGTGTATACGGACTTGCGTTGGCTATTAACAAATCAAACAATGTACAATCAGTACATCGACATATATGTGAATGTATGTCAGAAGGAGAGACACTATGTTTTATGCAGCACTAGAGGTGCATTGTAGTAATACTGATGTCAACAAAGTCAAAGAAAAGCCTCATTATTTTCACCCAAGCTGAGGAGGAATCACCTACATACACCACAAAACAGTCTCAACATAAAGGCAAATTCTAATCTTTTGGCAACATGCATGCTGTACATGTCAACATACGAGTTATGAAAAAGTGAAAGCTGACTGGTTTATCAGCATTTGTGAGCTACTAAAGAGGGCTTGACTTAACTGGAACCAAAACAGTGAATTTATTATTCGATGGGCAGAAACTCAATGTAAATTTGTGATGAGCTATTGATATTTCAAGTCATTTTTTAAGCAAAATCACTCTCTGTTCCCACATTCTCAAATATGAAGCCCTAGTTAAGGTTTGTTCCTTGTTGATATGGACTTGCATTGGCTTTCTAAAAAAAAGCTTCAGTGTGTTCAGTATATCGACACGTGAATATGTGTCAGAGGGAGACACTCTATGTTTTATGGTGCATTAGATGTGTGTTATAGTAATACTAATGTGCATTAAGTTAAACAAAAACCAACATTTTTCACCCACACTGAGAAAGAATCTCCTCAGTGCCTGTCGTGACGTTGGCATCTACATACACATGAGGCAATTTCAGTGCAAGGGCAGATTCTTATCTATTGACAGCATGCATTCGGTATATGTCATCAAACAAGATAAACACATCATTAAAAAGGTCAATGTAATTGGCATTTGTCAGCTATGGAGGAGGGCTGAAACTTAACCAGAGCTGAAAGTGAATTCGTTAGTTGTTTGGCAGTAACTGAATCTTAATATTTGATGCACTATTGATATTTCAAGTCATTTTTCAAGTAAAATGCCAATCATTTCTGTGCTCCCAGCTTCTTAAATGTAAAGCCCCATTGTCAAGTCTTGCTCCATGTGGATGTGGACTATGCACTAGCTACGCTTGAGGAGGAATCACCTCAGTACGTCTTGACTTTGGCATCTACATACAACTGAGGCAATGTAAAGGCAGATTTTAATCTATTGGTAAGTCGCGTGATGTATTTATTAACATACAGTGGGACATATTAGACAAATACATCATGAGAAAGGGAAAATTTGACTGGTTTAACAGCATTTGTGCAGCATTTGTGGACCTTAACTAGAGCAGAAACAGTGTCGATACGCAGAAAATGAATCTTAATTTTTGATGAGCTATTGATATTTCAAGTCATTTTTCAAGCAAAATGCCAATCATTCTCTGTTTGCAGCTTCTCAATTGTTTTAGTTTTTGTTCCTTGTGGTTGTGGACGGTGCTTTGGCTGATCAACAAAAGCTTTAGTGTGTTTACTATATCATGACAATGTGTCACAAGGAGAGACTATATATTTTATGATGCACTTGAGGTGCATTACAGTAATACTGATAAGTCAAAGGAATTACCTCAGTTTCTGTATTGACTCTGGCATCTGCATACAGTTTATGGTAATTCCAATATAAAGGCAGATTCCAATATATTTGCAACATGCATATGGTTTATGTCAACATACAAGAGGACATACAAGGTAAACACATAATGAAAAAGGGAAACCATACTGGCTTAACAGCATTTGTCAGCTGCAAAAGAGGGTTGGACGCTAACTAGAGCTCAAACACTGAATTAATTAGTCAATTGGCAGAAAATAAATCTTAATTTTTGATGAGCTCTTGATATTTCAAGTCTTTTTTCAAGCAAAATGCAAATTTCTGTTTGCTACCTCTCAAATGTGAAGATTTGCTGCTTGTCTCTGTTTTATATGATAATAAATGGAGTCTCTGAATTTTTGGATCATCAGTCAGATAAAACAAGCATTTGGGAAACTTGTGCCAGGCATTTTTCACTTTTTAAAATTTTTTTTTTTAACATGTTATCACAAAGAATCAGTTAATTGAAAAGAGATGAGAAATAGAGATGAATTAATTTAAATTGAAAACAGCAGGCAGCAGTTGCAGCCCCATGAGTCAACACTTTGATGTGAGAGTTTTCAAGGCAACACTAGACAAATAACAGTGAGCCAAACAGGCTGCTCATGTGCATTCACACAACAGATGCATCAGTCAGAAACCAAGAGAGCAATACCGGGGTGGGGGGGGGGGTAGACTTGAAAATCACGATAACACAGACATAAAGGGGCAGATGTCAGAAGTTGACAGTAAAAAGCAATATGATGGATGCATGCATCCTCAAATGACCTGACTCATATGTATGTTTAAAAAAAAATATGTATGGTAAAAAAAAAAAACACAGGTACATTTTTGGTACCTAGTTCTTTTAGTCTTCACTGGTCTAATCTGGGACAGCACCACTAAACAAAGGAATCAGTTTGAAGTCTGTGATCACAGAAAGTAAACCTGCTCTTGAAATAATAAAAGACGCGGTGGCTCTGTGGGAAGAGAAAACATGTCTTCTGTCTCGCTTAATCACCGTGAGGAAAATAGGAAATGATAGCGTTTTGGCTCAACGAGGTCGGAGTTTTGGCAACAGTTATTACGCTTCATTTGGTGACAAATACGTTAAGGACTGCGAAAGGCTTCAAATAGTATTATGTAAATATTGCTCAGGGGACTCACAGATGAGAGAGAGAGAGAAAGAGAGAGAGAGGAGTGAAAGAGCGAGATAAGGAAGGATTAGAGTGAAGTGCAGATACACAAGTGACATCACTTGTTCATACTTTACAGCACTACATTTGAATATTAATTCAGAGCGCAGACTCGGTGTGTTGACACAATGTGTGAATCACACTTGAGGTGCCACAGGTTCTGGCAGATTCTATTTTAGCTTTTGAAAAATCAGGTTTGCATCAATGGATGGAAAAAGAAACAGTTTTCATCAGGATTTCATAGGTGTTCTGTGGTTTTTAACATATTGACAAAGTTAAATAGATTAAGACACTTAAGCCTTACATTGCCTGTTCAAGATGGGAATACTGTGCCGTTATGCCGCTTCGCCGTTGTGTATAAAAAGTAAGAGGAATGGGAGGACAGAGTTGTCACATCTTTAAGCCGGCAACGGAGGTTTTAATAGCGCCGAAACAGTCAGTATGTTTACATGCACAGTTAAGTTGAGCTATGGTCATAGCTTGATTAGGACATTTAACTGGACTTCTGTTCTAGTCCCAGTATACAAGCACCAGGGAAAAATAGATCTATTGACAGAAGTATGTCCGACAACTCCATGGTAGGTGGAGATATGCCCCCTTTCAGCTAGTAGCTATTGGTCCTTCTTTCAGTTGACCTATGATGTCACATACCAGACAAGTTAGCAAGCTGCAAACAGGTTGCATGTCAAACGGTGACAACATGTAAAACCTTTCAGCGCTGCACATTTCATAAGTGCACTATGCTTTAATTTGGATGTTGATGTTGTCTTGTTTTCTTCCTTTCTTCTTCTTCTTTTGAAGCTTTATTCTACGAATTTATGCAGTTTGACTTCCAGGTCAAAGCACAGTGCAGAGACTATGGAGCATGTGCAGAATGCCTAGACCAGTTCAGGTTTGGTATTTCAGGCGATTTGAAAAAGCCATATTTCAGAAAACTGCAATGGAAACACTTTTGGGCTTATATAAGTCACATGATTCTATGGCTATGTGCTTGTTAGTAGGAACTGGCTCCCTCATGATGCAGCAGGAGCTACAAGAGCTGTTATTGCATCACATAACTCTTCAAAAGTTGAGCGGATCATCCAGAAGTTTTGAAGCCATGATTCCTCTGTAAAACCGTGGACTATCACTTACCAGAAATCCCTGATACATGGCCACTCCCACGTATAAGGGGCTTGCCTTTCCGTCATCGGTCCCATAACACGCCTACATCGCCTTTGATTTGAAATAATGACAGCTAGTGAGGTGGCTGCAAGAGAAATAAAGCTGCTAATGTTGACATCCATCACCATGCTTCTTGGAATGTTATCGCCAGAGGAGAAGTCGCATAACATCACTCAATGGAAACGCAGTCATCTTGCGATTGTGTTTTATCAACATTTTGAAAATATTGCTTAAGTTTTGCTTAAATCTGTAAGGAAACCCACCTTCAGTTGAAGGGGGGCGCTGTTGTGTTAAAGTCATGCCTCTTTTGCTTCTGCGATGCTGGCATGCTGTCTGTAATCACAGATTGGGAAGGCATGATGCTGTCATTGTTTGGTTCTGTGTAAAAATGCAAAGGAGGCATGAAGAAGGAACTTAGTAGCAAACTTATTGTGCGATCTCTGTGTAAAAGGGCTTTAGAGGAGGGTGTAACTGTAATTCTGTTTTCTCTCTTTCATTACTTCGTCCTCTTTGCTATGATCTCAGCTGTTCTTCTCTCCATCTTTCTCACCTCGTGACACTTCTTTCTCTCTTCATTTTCAGTCCTGTTCGACAGTCCACATGAGCGTCTCCAAACCCCCGCCGCCCCCCTCCACCTCCCACCTGGCTATCCCCCCATCCTCCACCTCCACCCCTTCCTCGTCCGCCTCCTCCCCCTCGGCGACGCCCCACTCTGCCGGCCCACCCCCTCCCTCGCCGGTCAAGATCTCTATGCAGGAGCACTTTGCCATCAATGTGTGCCCAGGCCCCATCCTCCCCATCCCACAGATCTCAGACTTCTTCCCACGTTTCCACGACTACCCCTGCACGCCACCGCCCCCGAGGGAGAAGAAGATCCTTAAAGAGGAGACTTTCAACGGGGAGACGGGCGGAGGATACAAGGATGGGGAGAGGAGGGGGGACAATGACGGAGACAGGGAGGAGGCTGTGGACTCGGATGATGATGACAGTGAGTTTAGTGGTGCAAAAGTTTCGTGCATGTGTTTATCCATGTGAAAATTACACGGCAAAAACAAACACTTCCAAGTCTCTGGAGAGGAATCTTTTCTCCAGCATTTTCTTCAGACATGTGCTCGTGGAGTAATTGTGGAGTCAAGCATTTTTCCAGGAGTGTCTGTCACTCCCACTTTGTTTGACACAGCGGCTCCAATGATTTATTAGACAATGTAGCGATAGTGGAACTCAGCCTGCAAAGTTTCGGCTCGTTCCCAAACAGTAATCAAACAAGACAGATCAATTCATATTAGGCAGCATCATGGTTTTAAGAGGCCATCTGCTACAAATATGACTCAGAGCTTTTGAGTGTGTGTGTGTGTGTGTGTGTGTGTGTGTGTGTGTGTGTGTGTGTGTGTGTGTGTGTGTGTGTGTGTGTGTGTGTGTGTGTCCGTGTCCCTTTACCAGCAGTAATTGCCATGCTTTGTGTTGTTTTCAGCCTACCTGGGAACGCTGGAGTTCACCCTGCTCTTTGATCAAGAGAACAACTGTCTTCATTGTACTATTCACAAAGCAAAGGTACGCACGATATCAGTATCTTCCTCATATAAACAGGATTCTGTCTGTCTGTCTGTGTGTGGTTGCATAATTCCCCTTGATGTCCCAATGAAAACCATTTTCCTGTAATGCTTTTTGCACAAGACTGCTCTCTCAAGCTTTTAAAAGTGTTCACCACACACCCTCAGCAGCTTGTCAATTCCACACTGTATCATCTCATGGCACTGTGAAATGTTAAGAGAATGTCGCTCTGCCATATTCCGTTTGGCCATCGTACAAGGACACATGCCTTTTATTACATATTGTGTACTGTCATGTGATGTTAATTATGTAAATCTCACTCACAACGGTTCCCTTGAGGACAACACACAGGAGTCAAGGATGGTAGGAAACAGTGGCATGGAAAGAAACAGCCAGGAGCACTGTGGAGATGTAGCTACAGTAGAGGAGGTCTGTCACATCCGCTGTCTTTTTCTGACCCTGTCAGTTGTGTGAAGTGTTGGAGGGCATGATGACGTCACCTTTGACACTACAGTATGCGTGTGTGTGTGTCTGCTTACGTCCACAGGGACTGAAAGCCATGGACTCCAATGGACTGGCTGATCCATACGTCAAGCTCCATCTTCTCCCCGGGGCTAGCAAGGTCACTGCGCCAACCTCACCTCCATGGCAATTAACACAACATGCTACCACACTGGGCAGGTCTCAGGCACTGACACCAAAGTCCCACATCACACAGAAGCTTTAGACTATGGATGTGAGATTCGCTTATTTTGTTTTCAATAGGTGGACACTCATTAATTGGTAACTAACAGGTCAATTTTTAAGGAAAACAAGATGAAATACAAAATGTCCGTTCCTTTTGTCTGGAGCTCCATTGAGAGCTTTAGCGCCACAGTTCAAAACACTATCCATTTAGAGTTGGTGAAATTTTATATATATTTATTTATATATATATATATATTTGAAGTGAAATATGTTAACTGCTAGGCAGCCCTGTGGTTGAAAGCAGGCACTTATCTGGGGACAGCTCTAGCGAGGCCAACAAATACAGGGACTGTCTCCAGAAACAGGGATATCTGGTTCCCCTACACTAGTCCCTCGGCCGCTCTGCACCCAGTCGGGTGGGAGCTAATGTTAGTGAGCAGCAGCACTCATTTGGTAGTCAGCTGATCACACCTTCCCAGTGACAGGACACATTGCTGCGGGAACATTATGGCCACCCTCCTGTCTCCCCCAGGTCGACCCGGTGAGTAAGCGGCTTCGTTATGAATGCAAAACCCCTTGAGCATCGTTAACTATGTTAGCACCACTAGTGCTGACACTGCTACTGACACTGCAGAGCTAACAGTAATAACAGTCAACAAAGCTGAAGGGGTTTTGCTCAAAATTGAGCTGCTTACTTACGGGGGTCAACTGGTGGTAGACTGGAGGGTGGCCACAATGTGGGCACTGTCCTGATCCAACACTGCTGTTAATGGCAACCAAATGGGCCACGCTGCCATTGAGCTAGCTCCTATCACACTCAGGTTGGATGCTGTGCAGTAAACTGAAGATTATCAAAATGAACCTTTAGTTTTAACTGTAACAAGTCAAAAATGGTCTTTGCTGGTAACCGCTTAACCTGCAGTTTGTTGTTATATGCGACCAAATGGTTCATGTCGCTAGCTAGCTAGCTCTTACCAGACTAGAGGTAGTGGAGTGTAATGCAGTAAACTGCAGAGCAAAAAAATTAACTAATAGACCAATATGTGCGGCTGGTCAACAATATTCCCTGAAAAAAGGCAACATTTTTACCCATTTTCCAACTAGAAAAACTAGATATGACTCAGACATGTTGATTCAGACAAAGGTAAAAACACTGAAAAGACTCTTGACAAAAAAAACAAAAAACGTGGCTGTGGGTTAAATTAATGTGTCGTCTCGAGCCGTTGAGCGGAGAGCATTTCGGTTGGTTACCGCCTAATGTGGCTCATCTGACGCTCCGCTTTATGGAGCACAAACACGTTCAGGTCTGCTGCACCGCTCTTGTCTTGTTTTCGGCTCAAGCAGCAGGGAAGATAAGGCTCGCCCCAACAGTGACAGCACATTGCAACCTGTTGTCGGCCATTTTGGCTCAAGGTTGACACAAAATGAGGTTATGATAAGTACAGGGGGGGATGGTAAGCCAAGATAGGTTGAAACGAGGAGAGCGTCTGAGGTCTAAGGTGCTAACAATAACAACGTCTGGAGGGATTTTTTGTCCTCCAGCCTGCCTGTGTGTGTCTTCTCCTGCATTGTTATCGCTCTCCTTTCCCTACTTTCCGCCCCTATCTCTGTCTCTATCTCACTATCTGCCTGTGACCCTCTTTGACCTTGAAATACCAACAGTGTGCAGAGAGAAGGGAGACAACTGAGAGGGAGAAAAGGGGGGAAGAGAGGGAGAGAGTGGAGAAAAAGGAAGGAGGGAGAGACAGATGAGGGGAGAAGAGCAGCAGGTGGTTGTCATGGAAACAGGGAGGATTGTTACACGGCTCACGTCAACAGGCGAGTGTTGATGGGGGGGCGGGTTGAGGTGGTGATGGGTGGGGGGGGGGGGGCAGCAGAGAAAGCGTCAATGAGTAGGTAAGTACCCATGAACAGCATTTGTTAAATACCCACCAGACGGGGGCCCACATCACCGGAAAAGTGGTAGCATGCACGTGCAGAAGTGACACACACCTCGTTCAGACTCAGCGTTCAGATATTGCAGTGAGTAATCCACAAGACAAAAATGTGTCTGCGAAAGAATTGAGTTGTCAAAATAGTGAGAGCAGAGGCGCACGTTTCCTCTGGCCACGCGCCTTTCCCCACCTCTCTCGCCCTCCTCCAGCTCACGCTCTCTGACCAGTCCAACACACACTGCAACACATGCGGCACATGACCTTGCAGACACATGCTAAGGCTTTAGTCACAGTCACCCAGAGAAACTGCCTTCATCCGTCCCTCCTTCTCTATCACCCCCCCTCAGTCTCACACAAACATGTATAAGGACAGTGCAGGAGACTCTGTGTTGCTCATTTAATCTTCCCATTCCTAGTTAAGGTGCATGGAAAATTCACACACAGACTTAATCCACAGCTCTGGGAAGCTGGGATTGAGAGAGAAGGAGTGAAAAAAAGCAGAAAGATCCACACAGGCAGATGGAGAGAAAGACGGGAGAGTGTGATGGACAGATGGAGGGCTAGAGATAAAACATTTAGAAACAGATGCAAAAGCGCCAGTGTAGAGGGAAAACGCAGTCAGGGAGTGACAGAGGGCAGGCACAGGGAACTGGTGTTTAAGTGTTTGTAGATGCATGCAGTCAGAAAACCAACCCGATTCAGTCAATCAGGAGCGACGATTCTTTGCGAATTTTTGTCGCTGGCACACATATAGCTGTGCAACACCGCTGCAAGACGTGACTCTGCCCGGTGAAACATCTCCTCCTGTGCATTAATGAATCAAACAAACAACATGAATTGGAAGACACTTGTTCCCTTCATGGTGCTGGCTCTGGAGGGGGTGACTCTTGGAGATAAAGCCAAAAGTTTCCAGCTGAAAATGGAGAATGAAAAGGGGGACAGTGACGGGAGGAGAGGGAGTGAGGGGAAGGCAGAACAATGGGATATGGGGACAAAAACAGAGCAGGAGAGAGAAGATGGAAGAGAGGGCTCAGCATCTGGCCCTGAGGCGTTAGCAAGAGGCTGACTGTGGCAGAAAGGAAAAAAGAGAGACGAACGAAGATGAGGTGTTTATCTGCAAAGCTTCAGACATGAGCAAAAGTGTTTGGAGAGAATAGTCTACACACTTTCTCTTCCAGCCGAGGGCACGTATAGATAATTAAATGTGCATAAACATCAGTGGTTCAAGATCTTTTACTTGAATATGAATAGCAGTACCATAATTTCAAGAAAATATACTCAGCCTATTCTCGTTTCAAAGTCATCATATACTGATGATTTAGCAGTGCTTTCGGAGCAACCCACCTTTCACATCCGCGTGATGCGCATGATCTGCTGCCGTTTGGAACCTGTCACGTCTGCTTGATATGCCCTCTGGACAGCTGAGAAGGCGGCTGGACACAATCGTCTGCAGTGTTACAATGTGCCACCGGAGGGCACCTGCCCCGGCAGCATGATACACAAACAGTCAGAGTCAGTTGAGAATGTGGCCAAATGGAACCTGTCGTGTCTGCATAATACACCGCTGGTCGGCGTTGGGTTGAAACGCTGTCTGTATCGACGTAAGAGCATGAAGGTCCCCATAGGGTGGCCAAGAGGGGTGGTGGATAGATCGAACAAATCCCTGACTTTCATGTGGGGGCCTGGTGCTTGATTTCCATCTGAATGTGATGTGTTTTTCTACATCTAAGCATTTGCTTTTTTTTCTAAACCTAAACGTCTGTGCCAGCATGTGTGTTTGTTGATGTCCCGGTGTTGGTTGCCATGTGCTTGTGTTGTCCAAATGTAGCCATTTGCACTATAATCCCACTGTGTGCATTTGTTGCCATCTCAGTGTCAACAGCTGATGCAGAAGGACATCTAGAATGTAATATGGAACTGTTAAGCAGCAGTATGTTATGACTTGGGATGAGAACCTGTTGAATACTGTGATACAGATTAAAGTTACTTTAGGAAAGGTATCACAGTATTGATACCAAAGAAGAGTCAAATGAAAAGTATTTGATATGCAAGGATGCACTATGACTCAGTCTGTGTTGGTACTGACGCATTACAATGAATACAGCATTTCATAACTTGTAGAGATGGAAATATTTCCAACTAATTTACGTACTGTTGGAATATTTTAAATATGGGGCTGTAGATGCTCCATATTTCTGTTATTGTCAACAAATCCCATAAAAAGACCAAAATCAACAATTTGTTAGTCCTTCTCTCAGTACTCTTAGACTTCTCCGTGCAGAGCTTTGGCACTCAGCCTGGAGCTAAAGTGTTCCTACTGAAGATGCAAATCTTTGAAAATGGGTCACAAATACATAATTTCAAATAAATAACTCCCTAAAAGCCTGGCACAGTCATTTAGATCAAGCGTTACTCAAGCAGGAGTGAGGCTGCAGTCACAGCTAATCTGGCATTGCGGCAGAAATGCCACTTCTTCCGTTCATAGGAATGGTTGTGGCTGCAGTGGTGGGGCAGTTTGGGAGGACTAAAACATAACAGCAGTGGGCTGAAGCAAAAAGCCAAAATAGATTGAACTTTTTGAGAAACTTTCGTTGTCCCGCTACAGTTGCCAATCACATAACCGGTGATAGGACTGGAAAGACATCTGCAGTCCACAGCAACAATTAATACTTTCACTTTCCATCATTAAATATTTAATTGAGTAAAAGAAATTAAGTGTGTTTGAACAGTTAGATGTCACTAAATCCAGTAAGACCTTTTTTTTAAAGATTAGTTTTAGGGATTTTGCTTATACTTGATAGGACAGATATCAATATGAACGGGGGAGAGAGAGGGGATGACATGCAAAAAAGGGCAGAGACTGGAATCAAACCAGCAGCCGCTGTGGCAAGGACTCTTCCTCCGCACGTGGGGTGCACACTCTACCTTACTGAAATACTGGGCGCCCCAATCCAGCCAGATAAATACGTAGTTGCTGAGATGGGGAGATGGCTTTCACCCTACACTCCCTCAAAAATGGGTCATTTAGGTGACACTCCCGCATATTCCGTCTCAGTGCGGGGTATTGGAGTATTTTTTAGTGGCGGTTTAATATACATTAAGTATTTATCAGGACAGTCTATTGACTGGAAATAAAGCAATGCCTGTGGCTCATTGATCTGTTTTTAAAGATTTAACACATGTAGGTTGGTTTAGTGGTAATGAGCCTGTGAGAATAGATGTATTATATCGTCTGTAGCTCAGAAGGGAGCTCTAAAATCTGCAAAATAAAGTTGACCCTCATGACTGTCTTTAATACACCGAGCAGCCACTATGAAGGGTGGTGCCTTTGGGTCTAACTGATGCTCCTACAGTTTCCATGCCGCAGTAAATGACGTGCAGTGGGACTTGCTGAACAAGTTAGCTTTTTGTATTTGGATGATGTTCTGACAGCAGTGCCTGCTGGAGAAACAACTGTTTGTCCAAGTAAAGAAGTGTCAGTTCTGTGTGTCTTAGGTGTCATTCCTGGGGTTCATTGTCACCGCAGGAAACATCCAGATGGACCCTTCAAGGTCAAGGCAGTCATGGCATTATTCCTTATTAGTTCGTTTAACAGAGGCCATGCATAACAGTACCATTGAACCAGAGGTGGCTATATTATCTGTGGCCCCTGGCCTGTCTCTTTCACCTATAAACAGCTGCAGTGCTTCCTAAGGTCCGCCACTTCCTGTTGCCTTCACTGTCAGGCACCACCCAAAGTCCTGGTCAGTTTGGAGGAGTATGGTCCTGCTGGCTTTTGACTTGGGACATTTTGGGGCCCTGATTTAGAAGTTTTACCTGGCTGCCTCCACCCACTTCCTCATCAGCCTACTGGCATATATACCAGCCCACAGCTTCCTGCCATTTTCTCTCTCTGCTTGAGTTTTGGCTGTTATAGCCACCCCTTTTTGGACACCTGCTCATTGGCCTGATACCCTGTTTGGCTAATCTCCCCTGTCTGCCTGGTTCTGAGTTTGCTTGTTTCAACCTTGAGAATACTTGAACTTCATATTTTACAGTACTGATCATTTGGTTTCAGACCTTTTTTTTTTTTTTTTTACAGGAAGTGCAATACTAAATCACTGGAGGCACTTTTAATAGATTTATTCACAATAATGGATCTTTATGGTGACGTTAGTGGTCAGGAAATATTGGTCATATTAAACTTATACAGCAGGCCTAATGCTGTCAATTCTTAGTTTTCCAGTCATACCCAATTTATGCAGTTTAAGACAGGACAGGGACCCCAGTATGCAGAAATATTTAAATACACTTTTTTGATAATGGCAATGCCACTAGCATGGTTGTTTAATATTATACTCATGTCTTCACTTCGAAATGGAGCCTATTTCACAATACCTGCAGAGCTGAGAATATCAGATGGTATGTTGAAATGTCTTTCAATGATTAACAATACATTTATTTAACATGTTTATGCATATAAAGTGTTGATAGTGATATAAGTCAGAAAGTAAATTGTTGTACAGGATTCCATTTAAGGGCCGACCATAGACCCTTTCATGGGCCCCCTTTAGCCCTGGGCCTGGTCATGTGTAACCTTTCACCCCCCTGACGGTGGACCTGTCTATGGCACAGAGTAATAAGCTACTTTATATTAAGCCTTTGCTGAAAAGATTATGTTATTATGATGACTTAGGTGTTGGTTTTGGTCTTTCATTGATCATTTTTCACAATTAGAAAAAAATAGTATATTACCATATTTATCTCTAGTGTATTGCATATTATACTCTCACTACAGATGTTTTAAATCTAAATCTGCAGAGTCACCATCATCTGCAGCTGTGAATTAAATTTAGTGGAGCAGAAGTAAGGTTGCATAAAATTGAAACACTCAAGTAAAACAGAAGCACCTCAATTCTACTTACAGCACTTAAGTAAATTCTTCCTACCACTGAAAGCCTCTCCTGAAGCTCAAAACAACCAATTAGTTCTGCCTTTGGCTCTATAAGGTCTTATTAACCCACATTTTTTGACAAGAATGTGTCTAAAAATTCATCATTACAGGTTTGGCTAGTGTGGATTAATGTACTTAGGGAGTCAGTAAAAATGCATTTTATTTGGATGCACTCCCAATTCCTGGAAGGCTTTATAAACATTAAAATACATACAAAAGAAAATCCAAAATAAAAACTTAAACAAGACAAACACGTCCTGAAGGCAGTGGTGGGGAATGAGGCAGCAAGTGGCTGCTAACTTTATTTATGGATGGTGAAGCTATTAAGGGCTCGTGGGCATTTCCTCTCCTGGAAAGCTTGAATTTTTCATGCCGACTGTGTTGTGCAGCTTAATTGGCTGCTGTGTTGTGTTGTGTTTCAGACAGGGTGCTTGTTTTTGGAGGTCTTATCATGTCGGGGAGGAGACAGACGGACAGGTGAGACGAGGGAAGCCTTGCGTCCTCTCGCTCTCCTCTGCAAAGTAGGCAGCAGATGTCTGCGATTTCCTGAGGGACAGAGATAAATGATGTTTCTACACTCTTTCTCTCCTTCCTTCTTGATCTTTTGGTGTCACTGGTTTTTTTTCCTTTTCATGATCTTTTATTCTCTTTTCTCTCATCCTGATCTGATTTTGCTCCCTCACCTTTAAAACATTTCTTCTTTTGATCCTTCCCTTCCCATGATTTTTATGCCTCCATGCTGGTGATAGAGGAGTGGAGGCATTATGTTTTTGGGTTATACTTATGTCCGTCTGGCCCATTCTTATGAATACGATATCTCAAGAATGTCTTTAGAAAGTTTCTTTAAATTAAGCACAAATATTCCATTGGACTCACGTATAAACGTATTAGACTTTAGTGGTCATAGGTCCATGGTCAAGGTCCCTGTAATCCCGTCTGTCTCATTCTTGTGAATGCAATATCTTAAGAAAGACTTGAGGGATTTTTTCAGATTTTGCACAAACATCCACGTGGAGACGAGTATGAATTTACTAGATTTTGGTGGTCATAGGTCAGCGGTCAAGATCTCTGTAACCTCATCTGTCTCATACTTGAACGCAGTATCTTAAGAAAACCTCTGAGGGATTTTTTTCTTTTCAAATTCAAACGTTTGAATAGACTCAGGGACGAGCTGATTAGATTTTAGTGGTCAAAGGTCAAGGTCACGTTAACCTTGCATTTGTCTCATTCTCGTGAAAGCGATATCTTAAAATATCTTGAGGGAATTTCTTTAAACTTGACACAAACATTCAATTGGATGATACAGTGGGCTGATTAGAATTTGGTGTTCAAAAGTCAAGGTCACTATGACCTTGCAGCCGTCTCATTTACGTGAAGACAATATATGAAGATGGCCTTGAGGGATTGTCCTCAAATTTTGCACAGAAGTTCACTTGGACCCCATGATAAACTAACTGATTAGAATCTGGTCAAAGGTCAAGGTCATGGTGAACTCATAAAGCATGTTTTTGGCCATAAGTCAAGAATTAAAATGCTCAAATTTTACTTAAATGTGTCATAGGATATAATAGTAAAGGTCTGACGTTTATATCCAAGAGGTCAAAGGTCAGCAGTGACATCCTAATGTTCTGCAAAAACACTTTTCTGGCCATAACTCAGCATCATATCTCAGAACCATTTGCTCGGATACTGAATTACTGACATTAATCTTGGGTGTCCACCTTTAACCCTTTGAAACCTAAACAAATTGTCTTGATTTCTTCCAAGAACATGGTAAAAGGGCCATTAGCAACTTAAGAAGAAATGACCTAAAAGTTAGTAAAATAAATAAATAATTAAAATTAAAATGTACGTAAAGTAAAATAAAAGGTACAAGAAAATTAACAAAAAATAGGTGTAATAATAATATTAATAATAGTAATAGTAAAATAAAATAAAAAGTCTAAAATAATTCTAAATATAGAATTATGATCATTACAAATGTGTTTTGCTTTTTTAAAAATGTTTTAAATAACTTCACAAATCTGATTTCTTGTAATTTGCACAACACTTCTTGACAAGTTGCTCATTGCCTTTTTTTCTTGTTTTTAAAAGGAAAGAATATAAATTTGCTCTTTTGAAGGATTAAATATTTGTTAGGGTGTCAGAAATGGTTTCAAAGGGTTAAACTGTGCTAATTGTATAGAAGATGTGTGTGAAGCACCTGTTCTTGCAGAAATGGATATAAACTGTAAGTGCAAGTAAGACTGCATGTCTAGTCTTTTCATATTTCTTCTTTGTCTTCTCAGGCAAACAAGCTACGCACAAAAACCCTGAAGAACACGCTAAACCCAGTGTGGAATGAAACGCTGGTGTATCACGGCATCACGGCCGCAGACATGACCACCAAAACGCTCAGGTAGGTGCTCCTCTCTGAATCTTCCTCTGACCGCCAATTAGCAGTTTTCCCCAGACAGAGAGCCAAATGACCAGTTTATTATGTGGAGAATGAAGATCCATGCTTTCCAATTCTCCCGTGAACTGCCAACAGCCATCTCTGCTTCCCAGTGGGCTTTTCCAGGTAATTCATTATTTCAGCCGGGCGGCGCCAGCCAACTGTTCTACTTGCTGTTGCTGCGGTAACCGCTCAGGTGTTGGCTGAGTCTCCTCCCCCTTCCTTTCCTACTGTGCGCTCCATATGGAGTGATTGAGGTCAAGCGTAGCCATCTTGGCCCAAAAAGTCTGATACACCCGTGTCACACCGCATGTGTAAGTGGATTCAGAGACGGTTTTGTTTGTTCAGTGCGTACAATCAGTGTCAGTTTGCTCAGCAGATTCATAATAGGGTCGGATGGTATTGTTTATCCTGAGGAAACACGAGCTCACACATGCACGACTCCCGTCTGCGCCACACACACAAATGCGAGCAGTCAGGTGTGTTCTCATCCTCGTGTGTGTGTATGTCAAGGGCAATCACTGGCAGGAAAGAACATGCATGGCCCCTCCCCTGTACGTAGGAAACAAATAACACACGTCCTTGAGCTTTTACAAACACACACATTCGGGAATAACATTTACTCTCCCTCCCTAAACACACACTCACAGCGAATGAGGAGTCACCCCTCAAACTAGAGGAAACCCACCTGACCTCTGTTCAAGGACATAGCCCACAGACACAAAGCAGCATGGGGGCTCTGGGATGCCAAAACGAGGAAGAGGAGGCAGAGTGTGACCAGTGTCAAGCGAGAGATGAATAGAGAGAGAGAGGTGACTGCCAAGATCAACAAAAAGAGCAGGAGGAAAAGCGTGAATGATGTCAAGTGACAGATAAGGTGGTGTGGAAGGCGAAACGAGGGAGGCCAAGACTGAGGAAGATGAAAGAATGGCGGGATGGAGAGAATCCATGGCTCTATAGAAAGCGAGAAATTGGCTCACAGAGATGGGTAGAGTGATGAATGAGAAAATTCACTTAGCTTGAGAAAAGAGGGTGAGTGATGGGGAGGAGTTTTTACTCAAAGGGGAGCCCAAAAAAACGAAAGAATGAGGACAGTAAAAAATCCGTGAGACAGCAAACGAGCAGGAGTGAATGAAACGCTGTCTGACAGCGAGGAACGCGGGGACAGCACGCGACAGACAGAGAAAGATAAAGAGAGGAAGAAAATCTGCTCAAACTCTCAGTGGATGTGTTCAGGCGCCAGCATGATACCTCAGCCAACAGACAGACTTTGTTCTCATTACTCCGCAGAAGGCAGCGAACAGTCAGAGAAAAGAGAAGCAGAGAGGGATCCCCGGAGAGATGTTTACTCACCGGGTTGTGCCCACACTGCCGGTCCCAGCAGGGCGCCAAGGCGGGGATGCTGTACTCTTTGATACCTGTGCTCTGTGCACTGCTGAGCGGCAGGACTCTGTCCAGACTCAGCCTCTCCGTAGACCTGCCTGAAGACGTGGACGGTACAAAGTTTACAGTTGAACTGAGCCACACTGCAGTCAGAGCAAACCCATTCAATTACAGCATAATGTGTTTCTAAGTGAGAACAGTGATTATTTCTAAGCTGTGTTTTAATTCAGGTTTAATTGTAATCTTTGCCTGCACTCCTGGTAGGTTTGGTAACACCTGTGGCTTTGTGACTTTTTGAGCAGCTAGTTTGTCAGAAATACAAATTCCATTTATGCAGAAAAAGACAATAATCATACTTAAATATTATTTATGCTCAACAGTAGATATGTTTACAGGGATGGAAGGAGCCTTCCCTCCTACTCTACATTTGTTCATTTGTATTTTTGCATGTTTTCTGAAAGCTTAAAGATATCGACAAATGGAGCAGTACCACCAGAGCTTGTCGGGACAGTTTAGTGTAGTTCAGGCGAGATACAACAGTAGGAGAGGACTCAGAAATTTAAAAAAGGAATAAATCAATAAATCAATAATATAGTGAAAAGAATTTTCTGTCTACATGTAGCAATTTAGCCCTGCGATAGTCTGGCGACCTGTCCAGGATGTACCCCGCCTCTCGCCCAATGACAGCTGGGATAGGCTCCAGCCCTCCCGTGACCCTTACGAGGACAAGCCGTGCCAGACAATGAATGAATGAATGAATGTAGCAATTTATTCCATGGCCTCACAGACCACCGCCGTCAACAACACTGCCGTTGAAAGGTGCATTATTTGAACCTCCTCCACCTTCACCTCCTTTGTTATTGTCTGGAAGTTTTGACACGCTCTCTAGTGCCAACAGGTGGATGCATCTATGTCAGTCAAGTAAAGACAGCATGGAAGTATGTGGCATTTTCAACCATCGATATGAAGGGATTTCATTACCATACATAAATGGAGTATGAATGAGCCTTAAGCTGTTTACATGGCTAATTACAACGAACATCCCACTAATACCCCTGCTTACATGTAGCCATGCATTACCGTGTGCTAACATGGCATTTGTCATGTCAAAATATAGAAAACTGGAGCTGGAGCAACCTTTTCCCATTTTGCTTTATTGCATCAAAATCGGATTTTGCACTTCTAGAAGTTTCCACCAGTTGCACACTTGTTTGACTGTGCAAACAAACCCTCCCTCTTTCATTCTTTCAACCACCTTCTTAAAAATGTCTGAGTTGCACAATTTTCGTATATTCAAAAGCCTGTGAACATCCAAGTCTTTCATAATGATTAAAAAGTAGATATATGTCTTCTTCCAACCAGAAATGTGGGTTTTTTGGGGGGGCACAGCCTTGCAAAGTATTTGCTAAGAAGTCTGTGTACAATGCACAGAGCTGACCATAAACAGAAAAGAGACCATGTGTAGCAAATTGTAGTAAAAACCCCAAATGTGACATATTCTGGATGTGCTATATAACTGTCTAAAGCTATAACTGTCTATATAAAAGTCTAAATACCACTAACCCTTTGAAACCTAATAATTTGATTGGTTTGATTCCTTTCAAGGAAATCAGAAGGCAAAGAGTAACTTTACAAGAAATGACCCAAAATATTGCCAAGTATCAAGAAAATAACATTAAAAGAACAAAAAAACATGAAACAAATGAAACAAGAAAATGGGCAGAAAAAGTGCCTAAAATGATTAATTTATTTTTTTTCCTTTTATAACATAATTTTAAATACATCATTAAAATAATTATATATACCCTTTTCCGTTACTTTTGAAATGGATTTATTTATTTCTCTTCTTCCTCAAGTCATTTTTCTTGTCACCTTTTGCCTTTTTTTTTCAATTTTCAGGACATTTCTTGCCAAGTTGCTCATTGCCTTTTTTTCATGTTTTCAAAATACATCAAACCAATTTGATGGTTTCAAGGGTTTAAATGCTTGTGAAAGGCATCTGAATGCAACACAAGAAAACTGATGTCAATCCAGGTTTCAAAGGGTTAAAACCTGAATAATGTCAGCATATCCCATTTCTTAATCAGAAAAGCTAAATTCTTAAAAAGACCTCATTTGGTATATCTAAATGAAACATGCTGTTAACACGATCTGTATCACAATCAGCATATGGTCATATTCACAATAATAGTGGAATATTAGTGTGCATGCAAATTCAGTCATTGTGAGGCAGCAGTACTTGAGATGCTTGGTTTGCATTGGCAGTGACTTAAAAGAGTGAACAGTGAGGCTATTGTTGTGCTAGATTTTACACATGCATTGTTCCCTGAGAATCCTTTGTACTTAGGTAGACAACCTAAATCCACCCTGGAAATGGTGGACTCCGTCACTACCAATAACAACAACGATATAGAGCAGTAAATACTGCATCAAAATACATAAACAGGCTAGTGCATAGAACTGCAGACCATAAATAGCATCAAAAAAGGGGGTTTGATGTCATCAAAGTCTTTTTATGAGTCTTTAAGCAGTTACTTACCGTTTGGTTCCTCAGCCCACATCAGAGACCATGATAAAAGCTTGAGTGTGGCCAAAAACTTTTGAGTCATTAAAAGATTCTTTGGCGTCAAGTCCATTCTACTGCACCATTCTTTGTCCTGAAGGATAAATGCTGTAAAAAGATTTATGCAGTGTGTAAAGTGGAGGGAGAGCACTGGTGTTTCTGCATTTATTTATTTATTACGCCATTCATTCACTCATTTGCAGTTACAATGATTATATAAAGCCATTATGCCGAAGTAAAATGCACTTAAATAAAAATGGATGGCTAAATAGAGGCTGGTTATGAAATGGCTTGGAGAAAGGAAAATCTCTCAAAGTTGTAACAGCATTCTTTTTGTTATATTCTGTGTTCAAGTATTCCTTAGTGTGCAGAATGTATCTCTAGGGGCCACTGGAGGTCTAGTCTGTTATTAAGAATGAATCAGCTGAGTAAACTAATAACTACTGTCCTCAATTCAGACTTCACGGTTGGCCTCATACCAGCTAATCCTTCAATTGGTGCAGGAAGGCTGCCGGAGGTGCTCCAGTCTTGAGTGAAAAATCAAGCCAAGTGGAAGTTATTTAGTCTGTTCTTGAGTCGTAAAGCACTATTGTCTCATTTGAACGAAAGTTCTCACTGATATCCAGTAAAAATATGGGCTTTTTTTAATGCTGATATTGAGAGAAATTTCTAGAGAATATCAACAACGTGAGAAAGTGAGCCGAGAACGAGCAGATTTATCGGTCAGCTTTGAAGTGTTTAGTTGAGACAGATTGAGTTGCTCTGAGGATTGTTTTTTTTGGCGAGGCCGACATGATTTTGAGATAAGGTCCAGTTTCTCTATCAGCCACTTCAGTCTGCCTCCGCCTTTGGGCAAATTTCAAATGATTTAGTACGGCAGTGACAACGATAATGTTGCGCCTCAATCCCTCCCCTCATTTAAATGACTCAACGCTTTAACAGCGCCTTTTAAAAGATGCACAGAAAAACTGAGGTGAATTGTACACTCATGACTTTGGGGAGAATCTCAGCTTTAAGACTTCTTTTGGCTTTAATCACTAAAACGATTATCTGTGTGTGTGTGTGTGTGTGTGTGTGTGTGTGTGTGCGTGTGTGCGTGTGTGCGTGTGTGTGTGTGCGTGTGCGTGTGTTAAAAGACTACCATCATGATGTCAGTGCCAGGTCTAGTCTCTCCCCCTCAATTTCTTCCCTCTATCGCTCCCTCCCTCTGTCAGGTTTCGTAATAGACTCGCACTGTCCCCGGCTGTGGCGAGATAGGGACAAATATAGGACTTGATTTGGTGTTGGATTGAGGGTGAGGCTGAGATTGGCTACTGGATGCCTCAGGTGAGACGTATAGTCGGGTACTGATATGGTCAGGAAGAAGGAAAAAAAAATCTCTGATTAGCTGTTAGATGTCTCGATAAGAATGATGGTTTTGGTTGGGGTTGCTTTCTTTTTGCAGTGCTTGTGGCAATGTCTGTCTGTCCATCAGTTCACATCATGTCCGGCCTGTCTTATCTCATCAACTATTGGATGGATTGCTGTAAAATATTTTGCATACATTCATTGTCCCAAGATAATGAATTCTGCCAGCTTTGGTGATCCTATTTTTTTTTTCTTCAGCGCTGCCGTGAGGTTTACATCTCTAATTAGGATTGGAAATATTGGATGCAGCCATAGAATGTCCGACAGACCCCCCCCCCCCCCTCTAATATTGATCTAGTGCTCATTTATCCAACATTTTGATTTATACCAAAACATACTAATGGCTTATTCGGCAAGCCGATTTAATCAGCCAATTTTATCTGCCATAATAATTGTTATTGGCAAAAAGTAGGCCGATGGACACCATTAACACTTTTATTTTTCCTAATAAAGTGCAGAGAACATGTCTCAGTTATACTTAGAAATAATGTCCCCTATTTATTCAGTGGAGGGCAGTCCGACTCCCAATGTTAGCATTTAGTGCAAGGCACTGCTGTGCGTTCTACAGCCTCGCAACGCTGCATGATGGTAGTCTCTAAAGTGCATGGTGCAAGTGCATTTAGAGTGTGTTCAGTGTTACTGTTGTTAGTTAACTGGTGAGCCTGCAGCTGACACACCGTAACTCACAAGGCAGATTCGGCAAATTGGAGAGCTAGTGGTTTCTGCTAAGAGTAATGTAGTAATCAGTAATGTCACTGCAGCAAATGTAGAGGGACATTTAAGAAGCAAAACTAAAAATAGTACTTATGAACTTGTAAGAGGAAACAGAACAAAACTTTTAACTTCATGAATCAACACAGTCTCTCTTCATGGGAAGTGGGACAGCAGCTCTGCTCTGCTCTGCTCTCTGCTACGTTCACACTTTAGAGAATGTATTATTTAATTTAGCCACTAGCCATTCGTGCGTCACTATGTGTGTCACAGGCAGAGTGTACAATTGTTGTGACCCCGTCTATGAAGGCGCATCTTTAGCCTCCTGCAGAATGTAAGATTTTTGCAATCTTAAAAGCTTAGTGCAAGATAGTCTGTGTGACATGGATCTTAATAAACTTGGGTAAGACATCAAGTTTGGTGTATGCAGACTGTGCGATGACATCACCTACTGAATCCAGATAAGACCTACGTCCAGCAGCGCCAATACACAAGAACGAAACGCCGTCAGCGTGCATCATTCATCTACGCCGCTGTAGTGGTGGCCAACTTGGCATGCCAATTTTGCAACAATAGCTCGGCTTAAGTATTAGCATCTACCAGCATTTAGCATTCACCTGCAGAGTCGTGCTGATCAGTGCATCATTTCATGCTGCATGTCTAGTGGTATGTTAGACATACCAATAGACATGCAGCATGAGGGGCAGGTGTGGGCTATTGCTGAGAACATCTGGACAAATTGACCTTGGGTCAATCCTGGTTAAGACAGAGCCAAGAAAATGCAAATAAGTTTTCACTTCCCACAACGATGACGATGACCACCCTAGAACCTCTTTCGCTGTGCGAATTTGGACCCCCATTTAAGAGACATGACCAAAGATATCGCCACGTTTCCGTCATGATGGTCATTTTTCATCTAAGACAGCCCAAAATTTCACAGTGTATATCGGGCTTAACTATCTGAATAACTCGCCCTTTAACTTGCAGGCAAATTCAGTGCCAATCTCACTGTAGATCAGATTTTTGTTGGTCAGTGACATTTTCTGATGCCTCAAAATAGCAATACACTTGCAATGCACATGACTACACCTAATTTTTAGACCTACTTGCCCATGGGCATAAGGATGGGCATTGCTACCAAACAGTGTGTGAGCTGGCCATGAAAATGACAACTGCGTCAGTCTGAAACTAGTAATGAGAGTTTCTCTGCAGTCTGTGGCGCTTTGTGCAGGTGTAACATGGGCTCCTTAATCTTGTATGAAGTAATCACATGATTGGTATTCAGCAGAAGGCTCTTTCGAGTCTTAAAAAAAATGTTATCTGATATTGACGTTGGGTTTGTGTCTCATATCTAGTATATCTAGTATATCTAGTATGCATTGCTGGGATTTCCCCCATATCAGTCTAGAGTATAATTTTAACTAGCCATGCAATATATTTTTTAAAATATTAATGTCTTAAATATTTTACTGTAACATGCAAATTGACTTGAACTGTTCAATTACTATTTAGGAACATGAGGTGATTGCCAAATGTCGGAGACAGAGTTAAGCCTTTAATCACACAAATCCTTAAAACATGGAATACGAAGCAATATGGCATAACAAAGCGGGATTATTTATTTATATTTTAAATACCAATGAGCTCCACATTACATGGCTGTGATCCTAATGAAAAAAATATTTCTACTTGTTCGAGACCATTAAGGAAATAACATTCACAAGTACAGACACCATGCAGTGTTAAAACACCCTGATAATCTAATGTAACTCATGAGGCGGATTTTGTCACCGACACCACGCTAAATTTGGCACCGCAGGTTGAACAGATTCCACGAGCATCTGTTTGGGTTTTAGAGGAGGTCTACAGGCGGAGAGTTGTGGGAGAGGGTGCGAAGAAAACGGATGGAGCGTTTGCACTGATGAAGCCAAAAAGTTTTGGGCGGAACTGGTGTCACATTTCAACAGCAACCTTGGTCTCATCACAAGACACCCTGCATGTATGACAGAGCAAAGGCATATAAATCATCTGACAGCAGTGGTCATGAGTCAGAGTTATTCTGAAGCTCCTGCTAGTGATACTCATCCGTTATGACTAAAAGGCTGGAACCAGCATGTCAAATGTCCAAATGTCAGGGGGACAGGAAGAGAACAGGAAGAGGGGGAAGGTGTGTGTGTGCGTGTGTGTAGGGAGCCAGAGAGAAAGGTTGAGAATAGAGAGTGAGGAGCGAGAAAGAAATCAAGAGCAGTGACAGTCCATCTGGGAATATGTGAGCACAGAGGGAATATTGTAGCAGGTGATGGGCTGTGAAGACTGTACTGTAGCTGATGGAATTTTCACCCTCCATCAAACAGCAGCATCAGTTTAAATAAGTGCGCTCTGTGGAGGAAATCATTTTACAGAACTATAGCTATAGACAAAATACTGATACAGTTGTCTCTTTATAAATTTAGAATGCAACCGAAGAGAGATTCATGCATGGCTGTCAACTTCTGTTTTTCTTTGGGTATTAGAGTACATCTTCAGAAAACCCTGAAACTACAATATGTATAACCAACAAAGTCTCAGAAATTTGAAAAAAAGTGACACAACCTCTTAGCAAAGCATGATGTGGTGGTGGACATGAAATGGGATAAAAATACATGCTGGCAACATAAAAACAATGCCAGTGCAAAGTTTATTACAAGTGGTCGCAGTTTGAAACACTTGGTTAACTTGGATAACATTCTGAGATGGATGCAGTCTGGTTAGGTTTGTGAAAGCCTTTTTTGCATTTGCTAAAGTTTAGAGAACAAAAAAATACATATGGTATTGCATATGTATGAAGTATTATTATGGTTATATTTAAGAAAAGACTGGTTTCGATTAAATAACTATACAGGAAGTGAGTGACATAAACATACTTTTCATCGTTATGTACCTGCATAACACCTTGCTTCCACACAGTTTTTGTTTGTGTCTGTATTTCCATATAGTACATAGTATATGGAGTACGACCCTAAAATTTAACGCCATGACATGCATCTCTTTACAGATGGATAGAAACGCCACAGCAGAAATGGCAGAAAAGTTAATTTTAGGTGTTTTCATTGCTGTTCAATCTTGTGGAATACATGTATGGAGCAGCACAGAGACAAAAACAGGACCAATGATTCATGGCAACAAATTAGCTTGGAGGTTGGCCCATCAGGTGTATAGCCAGTTTTGAAAGGTATATGAGTAGTATATGCTACTAATGTTAGGTAGCAAAACATGCAGATGAACATTTCACTCAGAAAAAAATGTATACATGAAGCTGTGTAGAGTGCCGGGATGTTTTTCTGAAGGCTGATGTTGAAGTTTGCGTGGCCCTGTTTCCCATCAATAAGCCTATGGGATTTTTCCATTGGATTTTGGATTATTGCCAAAAATAAACTTTGTGGAAAACAAATATTTATGATATTCACACGTTTTGTTCAGCTAGATCATTTCATGAATGAACATTACTTTAAGGATTTTTGAAGCCTAAATGCAGTTGCAAGAAGCACAAAGCTAATGTTAGGCTATAAACAAACTACCACCACTACGAGATAGTAAATCCATGTTCAGCACAGTACGGCTCAGCCACTTGATAGCAGCTGTCTTTTTAAAACACATAAAAGCTTCAAAGTTCTGAGTGGGGTATTTACTGATGTATCTTATGTAATGGAACAAAATGTGAAAGTCTTCTCAGCTTGTGTTAAACTCAGACCTTATTTCAGGCTTCTAACCAAAAACCCATTGACTTAGAGACAAGGGAAAGGGAGGTGCTGAAATGCAAACTCATTTCCAGGTTTTAGGATGCATTCCTGGAGTACTCTATTACATTTATCAATCTGTTAGCTAATTTGTTCTAATACCAACGTCCTGTGGCATAGTGCATATGGTCTGTCCGAAATTTGCTATAAAAGTCTACTCGAGGCAAATCACAGACTGGAAAAAAAAGTCCTTGTCCTTGACTTTCTCTTTTTTTTCACTTATTTCATGTGTCCACCATGATAAAAGATACTCTTTAACTTTGCATTTACATTGTTTTGGGGTTGCTAGCATGTAATTTTAACACGTTTTGCGCACCACCACATAATGCGCTAAGAGCTTGTGTTGAATTCATTTTCTTGTTTCCAGACCAACCAGGCTGGTATAACACAGTGTGCATGCAAATGAATTGATAGCAGTCATTTTAATTGGTTTTACCTTTAAACAAAACAAAATCAATGTCCTCTCAACTGATTACCTGCTTCAAACAATCTCTGCCCTCTTACATGCTTCAATTACAACACATTAGTGTCTGCTGGAACAACAGCAGAGATTGAAAGCCTTTGGAAACCTTCTCTCTCTCCTCAGCAGTCACACAACTTCTCATCATTCACGAGGCCGCTCACGTGAAACCACCGGGAACCCGTCTTCTGTTGCAGATGGAGGAGCTGATTGATTGTTCAGATGCACTTTGGATATATTTGGCACAGTCTACGCTCGCTTCACAATAATGAGTGGAGCTGAGCGGCAGCGGGGGTTCATCTGTAACTTTTCAGTGACTCACCTGCTTCTCTCCTCTGTATCTCTGCATTTGTATGCGCGTCTGCGTGCAAACAGGCTGTGCGTGTGTGACATGGACAGACTCGGACGAAATGAATTCATCGGCGAGGTGAGAGTGGCTCTGAAGAAGCTGAAAGAGGGCGAGAACAAGCGCTACAATATGGGCCTGGAGAGAATTGCACAGGTAGGCACATTATGTGCATGTGTGCTTGCACATACATACAAAATGGGTTTCTGTGGACATATATATCAAGATGGGTCCTATTTCTATTGAGCATGTTTGCCTGGGGGCTATCAGTCATCAATTCAAAATGCATTCTAATGTGTAATAGATATGCACCTGGAGGCTCTGTAGGCTATAACCATGATGTCTCTCTTTCTCATTTCAGAATAAAGAAGCTAACAATCAAACGGTGGAGCAGGGAGCAGTCGTGGCAGAGGAGGAGGTAAAACTATCATCAGCGTTATCATCACTGATCTTATTATTACCGCCTTCAACCAAACACGGCTCACTGTAATTTCCTATTACTCCTATATCTGATACATTTTCTTATCTTTTAAGCAATTGTAATTTATTTTCTATTTTCACCTCCTTTAAAGGAAAAAACGTTTAATTAGGCATCTTTAATCAGTATTTGTGTCTGAGGCATGAAGTCTAATAGACTTGTGTGAAGGGAAACTACTCACATGACTACATACAGCAACATGTTGTAAATTACACCAAGGCTGCCGCTCCAGTGTTTTCCTCCTCTGGTGGTCCCTATCTCATTGCTCTTCATGATTTTAGAGACAGAGGCTAATAGCTTTTGGTCTCTGATTAGACTCAGTTTATGGTTCAGGCTGGAGATTAGAAGGAGAAAGGAGCAATGTAGTTTTGCTGGCCTTAGATAAAGCCTTTAATTACAAGCTTTAATTTGAATGCTCCTGTTGCCCATACAACTAAAACACTATATCCTAGGAAGTGAAAATGTTGTAGCAGTTCACAATTATTTTAATCCAATTTTAGTTGTCTATAGCCGCTGCCAGAGGCATTATGTTTTTGGGTTGTCCGTCCGTTCATATGTATGGACGTACATTCGTCCATACATCTGTCCGTACATCCCATTGTCATGAATGCATATCCCAAGAACACCTTGAGGGAATTTCTTCAAATGTGTCATATACTATCACTTTGATTCAATGATAAGCTGATTCCATTTTGGTGGTCAAAGGTCAAAGACACTGTCACTGTAACTTTGTCTTTCTCATTCTTGTGAATGTGATATCCCAAAAATACCCTGACAACATTTTTCAGCTTTTGCAAAAACATTTACTACTCATTGGTGAACTATAGAGATTTTGGTGCTCAAAGGTCAAGGTCACTGTGACCTTGTGTCCATCTCATTCTCTTGAACCTGATCTCTCAGAAATGCCCTGAGTTATGGCATTTTACACAAATGTCTAATAGGATAAAATGATGAAGTGATGACATTTTATGGACAAAAGGTCAAAGCTCAACTTCACCATCAGAATGTTCTTCAAAAAGACTTATTGGCGTTACTCAAAGACATAACTCTAACTAGATCTGAGGAGATCTACAAGCGGAGAGTTGTGGGACAGAGTGAGAAGAAATACTGAATCAGTGACATTAATTAAGGTCTTGAGGGAATTTACCTCAAATTCAAATCCAAAATCCAATGAATTGATTGGAATTTTGTGGCGAAGGTCACTGTGAGATCACAAACATGTTTTTGCTCATAACTCCTAAGAATTCATCTGCTTATTGTGAAAATGTGTTTACACAAATCTCTAATAGAATAAAATGATTTAGTTATGTCATGACATAAGGTCAAGGGTCAACTTTACTTTGACATCATAGTGTTCTGCCCAAAACACCTTTCTGGACATTACTCAAAGTCATAACTCGGGAACAGAAGGGGAGACATTTGGTCACTGAATTGGTAACACTAATCTTCGGTGTGTCCACTTTGAAACTGTGCTGATCATACAGATCTTCTGTGCTGCCAGGGGAAGATGTGCGTAAAGCATCCATGTTCTCACAGACATGGATGTTAACTGTAAGTGTAACTTGACTAGTGCATGGAGGCATACAATTGTGAGACGGCAATTCCAGTTTATGATGCTTTGAGTGAAAAGTGTTCTGAGAAACTTTATTGACCCTGCTGCAGGATTTCCCACTGTGTGCTCACTGAAGAGGGAAATGTCAGGTTGAAAACAGGTGCTGTGTCTGACACCGTTGTTTTCTGTGTCCCCCAGCGCGGCCGCATCCTGGTGTCACTGTGCTATAACACAGAGAAGGGCTGCCTGCTGGTTGGGATCATACGCTGTGCCCATCTGGCTGCCATGGACTCCAACGGTTACTCTGACCCCTTCGTCAAAATGTAAGTCATGTCTGATATTTATGAACAAACCTGATATCCAACAAGTTCAGCTATTCTGCATTTGCAGTTTAGAGTGGTGTGCTGTTCTTGTAGTACAGTGAAAAGTCCAGGTGTGTAGGTTTATTTCTACCTTGCATTTTTCTCACAGAGTAAATGTCTCTGTGAAACTATATGCTGTGCACTCGCCACCTGATATTATATATTATAGACATTCAGGCAATAATTTTTAGATTAATTAATTGAAACGCTTCTCTCTGAACTAAAAGTACACAAAAAAGTCACCTGGAATAGCTGTATCAGCTCCCTGTATTGGGATCAAAATTGTTTTGCATGAGGACTAGTTTTTCCTGAATCTCAACAGCGCAGGCAGAGAGTGAAAAGTTGCACAACTAATAGTCACAATGGCCACATTTATGGGAAACATGCTGGTTTGAAATAAGCCAGAATTTTTATGAGAGCAGTCATTGTGGAATTTTTAGACATGATCATGAGTTTATTCGCTCAGGTGTGTGTTTTTGGGTTGAATGTGTGTGTGGGTGTCATTTTTATGCCTTCGCACTGGCAACAGCCATGGCCAGAGGCATTATGTTATGGGGTTGTTTGTCTGTCTATTCCATTTTTGTGAACACAGTATCTCAAGAATGGCTTGAGGGCATTTCTCCATATTTGGCACAAAGATCCACTTGGACTCAGTAATGAACTGATGTGATTTTAATGGTGAAGGTCAACATTAGGACACCTTTAGGACCATTAGGATGGTGAAGGTCACTGAAACCTTTTCTGTAATTTCTTTAAATTTGGCGCAAACTTCCACTTAGACTTAAGAAGAACTGCTTAGAATCAGGTGGTCAAACGTCAAAGTGATTGTGAGCTTGCATCCATCTCATTCTCATAAACACAATATCTAAAAAAAACCCGAAGGATTTTCATCAAATTTGGCATAAATATCCACTGTGGCTCAACAATGAACCGATAAGAACATTGTGGTCAAAGGTTACTGTGACGTCTTGCGCCCGTCTCATTCTCATGAACGTGAAATCTTAAGAGGGCCTTGAGGGAATTTACCTCAAATTTTCTACAAAGGTCCAATGAACTTACTAGAATTTAGTGGTCGAAGGTCAAGGTCACTCTGAGCTCACAAGAACGTTTAGGTCAAAACTTAAGAATTCATCTGCTCATTATGACAAAATTTCACACAAATGTATAATGGAATAAAATTATTTCGTTATGTTATAACATATCCGAAAAGTCAAAGGTCAACATCACTGTGGCATCATGGTGTTCTGCAAAAACACTTTTCCAGCCACTACACCATATCTCAGGGACAGAAGGGAAGTTATTTGGTCAGAGGCTGAATTAGTGACACTAATCTTGGGTGTCCACCTTGAAACAGTGCTGATTGTAGAGATCTCCTGTGCTGCCGGGGGGAAGATGTATGGAAAGCATCCACTTTACCACAGACATGGATGGAAACTATAAATTCAACTTGAGTGGTTCGTTGAGGCATTTCTAGTTCTTGATATTGTTTGATATATATTTGGAATGTGCGTACCATTATATGTGGCTATGACCACCAGAACAGCTTCAATGCTCCTTGGCATTGATTCTTCCAGCCTGTAGAACTGTTCACCCTTCTTCCAAAAGATGTTCCCTCATTCTGTGTTTTGATAATGGTGGTGGAGAGCACTGTCTAACACATCAGTCCATAATCTCCCATAGGCGTTTAATCAGGTGGAGACCTGGTGAGTTCGAAGGCCATAAGTATGATTCACATTATTCTCGTACTCATCAAACTGTTCAGTGACCTTTCTAGCCCTATTAATGAGGGAATTGTCATCCTGGAGGAGACCACTCCCATCAGGATAGAAATGTTTCATCAAAGGATAAAGGTGATCCCTTAGACCAACTTTGTATTGATTTGCAGTGACCCTTCTCTCTAAGGGGACAAGTGGAACCAAACCACGCAAGCAAATTGCCCCCCACAGCATAACAGAGACGCTTTAGTCACTGTTCCTTTTGAAGTAATTGAAGGGTTTTCCTTTTAATTTGTCACCCATCTTTTATGTCTTCACCATTAGCTGCCATCTGGGGATACTGTGCTGAGAAATGTTGGCAGTGAACATGTTGTCAATTTTGCGGCATATGACTGAGGGAGGTGTTAATCAGATTTTAAAACAGCTTCATTTTGGAAGTAATTGACAAGGTTTTACACGGCACAATAAAATGTGCTACACTTGTAGAAGTCTGTAGATTTTCACCTGTATCTTGGAAGAGCGTACCTCTTCGTAGCTGCCACTCAGCACCTAGTCTTTTTTCCAGATCCAAAACACAGAAAACACCACCAACTTCAATAATGGCTCAAACACAGAGAAAATAGAGAAGCTGCTTGCAGTTGGAAAAACTCTGACTGTAGTATGCCACTGCCAATATAATTTCACAAACAGCCAGAAAAATGTTTCTCCCAGACACATAATACCTTTTTTTGTTTGTTTTCTGGGGAGTTTCTAGAGGCGTTTTATCCCCAACCACTACTTCTTTTTATGCCTCTGTGCCAGCAATAGCTGTAACAGGAGGTATTATGTATTTGGGTTGAATGCCTGTCTTTCCCATTATTGTTGACACAATACAATATCTCAAAAACACCTTGAGAGAATTTCTTTCAGTTTGGCAAATTCAAGGTCATTTTGACCTTGTCTGGATCATTCACTGAGGGATTTCTTTCAAATTTGGCAAAAACATTCAAAGATAAACTGATTAGAACTTGTTGATCAAAAGTCAAGGTCAGTGTGACCTTGCATCTGTCTCATTCTCGTGAATGCAATATTTCTATTACACCTTAAAGGTTTATTTTTTTCAAATTGAAATTGAAAACTGACTGAGCATTCCTTTGCCAGTTTAATTTCACAAATAGCCAGAAAAATGTTTCTCCAACGAAATAATACGCTTTTGTTTGCTTTCTGATGAGCTTTATCCACAACCACATCTTTTTTTTTCAACTATGTGCAACTCCTACATTTCCTTTGTGCATTGCGATGTGAGACAGTCTTGTACATTAACAGCACACTCCTGCATAATGCCTTTTTGAGTATATGTAATTTTGACACTTGTCCTCTGTGAATACACCACATACTCCAAACCTGGGTAGAATTAGATGGTATTATGAACACAGCTGAGGTTAGAGGGCTCTGAGAGTGCTTATAGAACCAGAGTTACAGAACATAACCCGACAGGATGGAGTGGGCGAAGCCAGATGCCCTGCTGTGACACCAGCTTGGCATAAAACCCACAGACCAAATGTAAAGGCACTATAAGCCTGTCTGGCCTTAAACATTAAAACTCCATCTCAGTGAGTCGATGGAGAATATAACCATGACAATCTCTAAGACACATGATAAAGGTGTCTGATTGGCCAGCTGCCTGTAATGCCACTGAGAGCCGTAAAATGTCACATCCAGCCAGCAGAGACAGCAGTCCCAATCACACTGCAGGATAAAGGTTAGATGTGGATTACTCAAACAATGTGTCAGCTAGTCACAATTGAACTAGTCAATCGACAGAAACTTAGTCAGCAATAATTCAGATAATTGATGAATATTTTTAGTCATCTATTAGGCTTGGGCAGTATGTAATGTAACATACCTTCCTGAAATTTCACTAGAGCATTCTCACACCTATTTTTCTTAACTCTTTGAAACCTAAGCAAATTGGCTTGATTTTCTATGAAAAACATAAGGCGGCACTTAGCAACTTAAGAAATAGTCCAAAAATCAGCAAGATATGAGTAAAAAGTCAGGCCTACAAGAAATAACTTTAATAAGTGATACCTGAAAATAAACCTAGAACTGAAAATTTAAATATATACACACATAAAAAGAAAATTACTTGAAAATAGAATAAAAGGAAAGTAAAATCCAAAAACAAGACAATTTCCTGAAAGAAAAGTTAAAAATTTAATTATAAAAAATCTGTTCCATTTTCTGTAACATATTTCTAAAAATATAATCTGTACACGACTTGTCCCTAGTTTTTTGAGAATTTTCCTATTTTCGTCTTATTTCTTTTTGTGGAACACTTCTTGTCAACTTGATCATTGCCTTTTCCTCCATATTTGCTAAAAGAATCTAACCAGTTTGTTAGATGTCAAAACCATGCCATTATTCCCCGCAGTCTCTCTCTACTGTTGCTTGCTGCCAGCTGTTTACAGTCCTGTAACTACTCCCTCCACCACTTAGTGTCACTATGTATCACTACATACAATTAGTTCAATGAAAAGAGAAGCACCTATCCTGTCCTAATATTTTGTTGTTTTATCATTGTTGTATATTTAAGGTGACCTTGAGTGTCCTGAATGGTGCCCATAAATAAAATATATCATTATTTATGACTGTATTGAAAAACATACCATTGGGATTTCTAAAACCCTGGTATACCGCAATACCATAATACCCCCAAAGCCTACACCTGATATCATTTATGAAACAATCAAGCCAGGCATTTATTAGTTCCAGCTTCTTCAATGTGAGCGTTGTGCTTCTTTTCTCAAATTTTATATCATTGTAAATGAGACATCTTTAGAGTTTTGACTGTTGGTCAGTTAAAAAAAAAGCAATTTAAAGACATCACCTTCAGCTTGAGAAAAAGGTGATTTTTTCAATTTTTAGACTAAACAATTAATCAATCAATTAAAAAAAAACTTAATTTAATGGCTAATTAAAACAGTTGTTAGTTGTGGGCCTAGTCCTATTTTCCCATTCATACTCTGCTACCATCTGTCAGACTGAGTGTCTTTTAAACACAGAGGCGAGGAAAGGCAAAGCGTCCGACACTGCACACCTGAGCCAACATGCCTGTAAGGCATGGATGGTGACAGATAAAAACCCACACAGCTCCATCTCTGATCTGCCTGGTTCACTTAAATACCAACAGTGCAGGAAGTGAGAGATCTCCCACACAGAACAACCAATCCTGCAGCCAACGCCACCTCCAGTGGTGGGAGGCTTCAAGGCAGGTGGAGCTTCAGGTTACTGAATTTGTTAAATAAGTTTTAATGGCTCTAAAGTAGCATTTAGTTTCTTCAGTGAATCCAAAATAATGCGACTGTAATACAGTTAGTGAAGGTTTAACAATCGGTAAGCTATTTCTCACTTGCTTTTGACCCATTTGACCATGAGAGTGTTTGTTTATGGCCTGAGGATGGTGGTAAAAGATGCTGAAAAAGAGATGGATAGCTTAAAGTCCTCCTGATCCTTTGTGTGCTTTCTGTAGATTTAATGCTGAGACATGCTTCTGCTGGGGTCATATACAGTAAGCGAATGTGCACAGGATAGAATATATACCTGGCCTCAATGCCTGGTTTGGTGGCACAGTCCTTGTTAGACAAGCAGTGATGTCTCTTTAAAAAGGAGATGCATTTTTTGCACTACTACCGCTGAAAAAACAGTGAAGGGTTGCTAAGAAACCCACACATTGGATGGCTAAGACACTGCTGGAAACACAGCAATGACTCCCTAAATCACAACCATTTTTGTTTTCATGGGTCGCTGACAGTGGTCTGCATCTTGGCAGGTGTCTCCTTTGGTGTCGTGCCATCCGCCTTCCCTCCCCTCCACCTCCAGACGATAAAGTCAGCTCCAGTGTTGAGGTCATTACTTAAAAACATAATATGTTACACATCACTCATAACTTTGACAAAGAGTAATGAATTACTCCCTGTAGAAAGTAATTTTTTTCATTACTTATGCGTTACTGTGCAATTTTACCTGAGATTTATTGTCACATAATTGCCAGTTAACAGTATAACGTTAAACCTTACATACACCCAAACATGACAAAATACAGATCAGCAAAATTAAGACAGTACTGCAGTGGGCTGCCTCAAAATCAAACTATATAAACATATAAAAGAGTGTTGTCCTTCTCAAAGCTGAATAGTACAAATACGAAGGGCCTCAAATAATATTTTAATAGGCCTCAATAAAATAATGTAAGAGACTGACTTTCCTAATAGCGGGAATCGTTTTGTGTTGGTCAAAGTGTAGCTGCTGAATTTTGAACACTTGAAGCTGTTCTGTAGCTCTATTGTCTAGGAAGGTGAACAAGGCGTTAAAGTAATCAAAGCAGGAGGATATAAGAGCATGTGATATTTTTCTGTGTTGCTGAAGGACAGAAGTGATCTTATTTTGGAGATATTCCTGGTAAAAACAAGACTGGACTACTTTTTACATGTTGCTCCAGGCTCAAGTTACTATCCATAATGACACACAGTTTTTGGTTTTTTTTTGTAATAACTGATGTTATGTAATGAATGAGTGGGCCTAGAAGTGGCTGAAGTTGATTTGAAACGTGTTCAGGGCCACTGATTAGTAATGATAGATTGTTCAGTTACTATAATGTGATAACCGACTTAAGAAAAGTGACACGTTACTTTACTGGATTAGAGATGAATATAACATAATTACAGAAATGTCTTACACCTAGCACTAGTCAGCTCACGTATGTAACTTATTACCACGTATTCGTGGTTTGTATAAACATACAATGCCAACATTTTTTTTCTAGTGACTGGTCTGACATTTTTCTTGTCTGTTTTCAACCAACGTTCTTAGAGGAAATGTGATGAACCAGTAAGCTTGTTTGACATGCACAGTGGCACGGCTCATTGTTCAAAAGCTTGAAGATGTGCACTTCAGCTCCTCTGTGAGCCACAGCTACCTACTTACTTACTTATGTCTAACACACTTAGAGTATACGCCGTCAACAGGAGACCTCGAGAGTCCTTGCTTGTTAGCATTTGTTTCTATCTAACACCAGCTGTTTCCCAGCCTCTTGATGGAGATCCCATCACCAGGTGTTTTTTAGTCAGCCTTTTCCCCTGCAACCTACACTTACCCATAACACCCTTCTCTGTGTAAATCTCTTTACGAATTCCCATGTATTAACACAGAACTGTATGTCCAGCTTTACACAGAGAACTCACTGACATAATGCACACTCAATGTTGAGTTTGTCCACCCAAAAAAAAACCCAGAGTATGAGTCCTTTCTCTAAATGCCAAAAAACGGCATTTGTTTACTATGAAGTGACAAAGCCATTCAGCATAAGAAGTACGCCTTGTCCCTCAAGCATAGAGGCGGTAGTGTGATGTTGTCATGGAGTCACAAAGCCCACGGAGCGAGGTTGAGGTTGATTGGTCGGACAAAAAAACATCAGACAATTCACACAAGAGAACGCTGTTCATATCGACAGTTGACAATGGTTTCTTTAACCATGACTGCGATTGCTCCACAATCTTAATTATTGTGACCATGATGACAATAAGGTCCCCTAACCGAAACAGAGTAATCATTTTAACTTCAACCATGATTTTCTGAGAATTTTTCCTGTTTGTTTTTGGATTTTACTTTTCTTCTTTTGCTTGTTAATTGCTAATTGCTTGCTAATTTATGGCTGATTTTTCTTGTCTTCATGTTTTTGAAAGAAATTCAACCGATTTTCTCAGGTTTCAAAGGGTTATTTGTACCCAAATCTCTGAACCTAAACAAAGTTATATTTGTGCGTTAACATAATCAAACCTTATCCATAGCAGTGCCAGATCAGAAAACATCTTTAGGTGTTATTCTAGAGGGCCTTGATAGACAACATGTGTAGCTTGGAGGACTTGTTATAGATGGAAGACGGGAGGCAAAGGGAGACAAGTCTGATCTGAATAAAAGAGACAGCTTCAATTATTGTATTGGAAAACATTTGTATCTGGTAGTGTTTTTCAGTCGGTTGTATAAGTGGGGAATATTGAGCAAAACTTTTTTAACACCCAGTCACAGTATTGGAATTTTGAAAGTCTTTCTGTAGGGAGATGAGAGAGAAAAAAAACAGAGGAAGCTCACGTCTTGCTCAGACACACACTCACACACACACACATATACATGGGTGTTTTTCTTGTCTCTACAAGGTATCGATTTGTTCCTCTACCTTTAAAATGACGCCTTGTGCTTTATCAGTCTACTTTGATGCACAATGTTTTCCACAAAATTACGTATGCACCCAGAGTCTCTAGCTCTTCCTGTCACTCTTTTGTTCTTCCCGACTGTGTTGCGTTTTATTCCTTGTTGTTGCGTCTCCCTCACCTTGTTCTGCATCCTTCCACCGGATGTTTCTTCCCGTACGGACTCTTTTAGTTTACATGATTTGGTTAAGCCACTGCTCTGATCTGATTCCTATTTCTGGCACTAAAGTTGTTTGGATTTTCCATTTGTCTGCCTGCCAACGTTTGCTTTTGTTCTCTTTGTAACGGGGACTCTGTATCCATCACAAAGAGCTGAGTTTACCCCGGTTCAGCAGTTGGTCTGCAGTGTATATGCTACTCTTTTAATGCATCCTTTTGTGATTTCAGACCCAACCTAATTAAGGCTCTGAAGTTATAGTGAAGTTAACTTTAAACAACAACAAAAAAAATAGCAAAGAACAGGCGGTGAATGTATTGCTGGCATAGGTGAATTCCGTCTCTAGAGTACACGGAGCAATTAAGTCGACATAAGAGTAAGGAATTAATTTGCTTAGTGAGCTTTCTGGGCGTACTTCGCTGTCAGAGCGCTGATGTCCTGCAGCTGTAACACCAGCAATCCTCTTGAGGAATCTGTAAGTAAAGCTGATCTTGATGCCAGTTCTCCCCTGATCCATTCTCTACGTACACGTGCATGTGGGTGCGTGCATTTGTCCAGAGGGCTTTTCCAATGCTTCTTCTCTCTCAATCAGCCTTTAGAAGCTATTCAAGTGACACAAGGTCAGAGTTATCGCACAGCTAATTTGTCTTCCATTTAAAAGGACAAATTAGCATTTGAAGGCTAAATGAGTTTACATCCTGCAGAAGGACCGTCCTCTCTTTCTGCTCTTCACACATTACCTAAAATGTTTAAAAGAATAAATTATTCTGTCAGGGAAAAAAAGACATGTGAAGGCAGAAAAAAGTGCAAAACATGTCAGATATTTCCTGCTGACCAAGCACACTGCCAGGCTTCACAGTTCTGTTTCCTCTCACTTTTTCCCTCTGAACGCTCGTGTGAAGTGAAAATGCAGCAGGCATATATTTAGCTCCTCTTTCCAATTGTCACTCATGTTTCTATCACTTTTTTTTTTTTTTTTTTTGCATCTCAGTGTCATAACTTTGGTCCCCATTTTCAGCACCAGCTCCCTCTCCCCCATGTCTCCCTGTCACTGGCTTATTTTTGTTGTTTTCTCTCTCTCATTCACAAAGATGCTCTCGCTCTCCTGCTCGTTTCTCCCTGACAGAAACTTGCTGTCAGAATGGCTTTACGTATCAAATGCTTACTTGTCAAGCTGTCATGTAATTAAGTCATGAGGGTCCAATATCATAAAGGCCAAAGACAGACGAGAGATGAAAAATGGTACTCATTAAATACAGCCAAGTCTGCAGAAGAAAAATGTTGGCATTGTGTGTCTCTGCAAACCATGAATAGGCAACACTAGTACGTTTCATAAGTATCATATCTGAAGTCAGGTAAGTTAGTAGGAGCTAACTTGGTCATCTGAGGTGGAGGGGATGGTGGATGGCATGACACCTATGCAAGACGCCTGCCAAGCTGCTGACAACTGTTTGAGACCAATAAACAAGAAAAGCGGTTGTGTTTTAGTGATGCATCACTCGTTACATGCATTTTTTGGGTGTGTTTAGGCAACCTGTTGCTGCCTTAAAAGCTACTTTTTTCACACCAATGTGGGTGTTTTTAAGCAAGTAGCTGCTTTGTGAAAAACAGATTTATAGACACCAAATGTGGGTGTTTTCTAGTGACCCATTACTGTTTTAAAAATGTTTATTTTGGCCCCAATGCTGATTTCTTTTAGCAGCCTGTCACATTTTTACAAGTGGTTTTACAGGCACCAAAGGTGGGTGTTTTTTTAGCGACCCATAGCTGTTTTATAAGCAGCTTTTTTGGCACCAATTTGCGTGTTTTTAAGGCATCCACTGCTGTTGGGAAAGGGGCTTTGTAAGCATCAATGTAGGTGTTTTAAGTAGCCCTCTATTGTTTAAAAAGCAGATTTATAGACACCAAATGTGAGTATTTTTTAGCAACCTGCTGCTGTTGAGAAAACCAGTTCTGGCTAAAAAATAGCTTTTTTGGCATCAGTATGGATGTTTTTTAGCAACCTGTTACTAGACAGGTTTCCATTACAGATTTGTGCAAAACTTAGCTGTTATTATTTCTAATTCAAGGCAACGTAGGCTTGTTATGTAAGCGATAAGGGAAAGGCAAGCCCCTTATACTGTAAATGGGAGCGGCCACATACGAGGGATTTCTGGGAGGTGATAGTCCACGATTTCACAGAGGAATTGTGGATACAAAACTTCCTGATGATCCGCTGAACTTTTGAAGAGTTATGCAATACAATAACCTTTTGTAGTTCCTGTCATTAAGCACATAGCCATAGCATCCTGAGACCTACAGAAGCCAAAAAAGGGTTTCCATTGCAGTTTTGCCTAATATGGCTTTTTCATATTACCTGAAATACCAATCGTGAGTGGATTTTCAAAATCGGTGTGTTTCTGTTGGGTTTATTTTGTATTTGCAATTTCAATTTGTGCAATTTGAGGGTTTAAGGAAACCTGCATAGTGTTTTACAAGCTGCTTTTTAGAAACCAAACGTGTGGTTTTTTTATAGTGACCGGTCACTTTTTTACACCCAGCAGGTATTGTGCCCAAAACTGGTCATTTTTTTATCGAGATATTGCTATATTTCCTGCTAGGATTTTAAGCCAAAATATGATCTTTTCCTAACCTAAAACCTAACCACTGTGTTGCTGAAACGTAAAGAAGTCCAAAGCATAAACATATCAGCCACATAATAATGTACAAGTTAAATGTATCTGTGGTTTGCAGAATCGCTCAACATTATTTCTGGTGATTGGGTTTACCAAATTTGTCCTTTTTTGGGAGGGGGTTATTGCCTTTAATTAACAGGACAATGTGGGTGTGAAAGGGAGCAAGAGAGAGGGGGAGACATGCAGCAAAGGGCCAAGGCCGGATTCGAACCTGCGGCCGCTACGGTTAGGATGTAGCCTCTTTACATGGGGCGTCGCGCTTTCCAATTATGATGTAGATTTTTTTTAATATCACAGCTTATTTTCAACCCTGTCCTGTCACATGACTGGGTCTAATTTATTTGCACATATAACAGCACAAAAAGAAATGCAAAAATCCAGTTAAAAGAACAGGACAAAATGAGGTCAAAATGCCAATGCCCTATATAGTTGCCCCATTAGATTCAGCAAAGAAACTGAATTAAAGTATATAGTAGCATAAAATGGGGGTTTCATACTTAAAAGAAGTTTACAGGATTTTAGCATGTTTTTGGGATTTTAGCGCATTTCTAGAATTTTAGGATGGGATTGTAGAATGTATCCAGGACTCCATCACATTTCTAGAATTTAGGACATTAGTGTCATAGTTAGTACCTCTGTCAGGGGGTGTGGAGGATCCTTCACTGGCACTTTTTTTTTGGTAAATAAGCTCTGTTTTGATGCTGTTTTATGCACTCTGGAACCTTATGTATACTAAAAGTACAAAAACAATTCCCAGTGTGAAACACTTTTTGTGAATTAGAAAATGGTCCGGGAGCCACTCTGCGTCCTTTCGGGGGCCAGATTTGGCCCATTAATTGCTAGTTGAGTATCACCGGAGTATTCAAGTTTAATGAGTGAGCTAATGACTGTTGCATGAAGTGGTACCATGAAGACAGCAAAGTTACAGGAGGTGAAAACAAACTCATTAACACCTGCAGCACATATTTAACACATCTGGTATCCCCTGCAAAACACACTACAGCTGTGGCAGATTCTTTAAAGCTGCTTTTGTGCTGCTGCATGAGATTTGCTATGTCTTTATGTTTCTGTTATTTTATCCACCCTTTATATGTCCTTCTTAAGAGTTGTCCTTACTTGACACGCATACTGTTCCCCGTGAGAGGAACAAAATAGTTTTATGGAACAGTATTTAAACATGATCATCATTATAGAGAGGAGCAGCTGTCAGTCCCCATTAACCTCATCAGTCTGTGGAGTTTTATGACACATGGCTAAAAGAGAAAAAATAAAGTGCATTGCACAGAAACATATGGTGAGTCAGTTTACTGTATTTTGCTATGAACGACCTAGTTTTCAAAGAAACAGTCAACAAAAACTGAGAGGATAATCCCTCCTATCTCTATGGGCCAGCCTTCCATGTTATAAATTATTCCTCACATTGAATTTTCTACGGTAATTTGGGCATAGTTTGGGTTTTTTTTTTTTATTTCTGCTATCATTATTATGAATGTTGCTGTCAAATGATGTTTTGTTACTCTGGAAATTGGAATCCCCCGTGTGAGTGGCCTCGGAGCTGTGTGTAAAATGTGATTTGGCACAGCGACTCAGACTGAGATGTCCCCCGGGCTCTCACCTCACCCTCTCACATACTGCCGGTCAAATAGAGGCTTTGTTTGGCCGCCGCTCTCAGTGGATTTCTTTCTCTCTTCTCATTTCTCCTCTTGTGAAGGCAGTCAGAGCACTGTAGAAGCATCAGGTATTTTAATGCTGATTAGCTCGTGCAGAAAATGACCTTTTAAAATACAATAAAGGCCCAACAGAGCTTGTGACTAGTGACAAGAAGCTGTTTGGTTACATGTCATTAACTGAACAGCACTATAATTGAATGGGTATACATTCGGTTTATCAGTATGTACAAAACACTTACTGGAGTGGTCTGCTGTATCTGTCCCTCTAGAGGGAATTAAAAAACAAAAGTCACTCTTTTACCTCCAACTATAGGTGCACAGAGATGTCTTTATCTGTCTCTGAGTATCTGTATCTCTGCAACTCACAAAATGATTTGTCTCTGTATCAGTATTCAAATAGAAGACCTAAAGTGTGTGTGGTTTATACTGGAAGTCACATTAAATTGGACAAATGTTGTATGCTCTCACCTAATATTCCTTGGCAATGAAATTGATGTGCCCTCAGCCAAAAAACAGTATGTAAAGATGTGTCTCCACTTCCTCCCACTGTACAAAAATGAAGCCAAAGCATCCCGATACGGCCGCTGCCATCGTGTGCTGGTGACATCATTTGAAACCAGTCTACACAGTAACACGTTTTTATTCACAAATCTGCACTTATCTTCTTTTTCTTCAAGCCTTAACACATTTTTTAACTCTCTAAAAATCATTAAAAAGCAATCAGAATTTAATGTTATTATAGCATTACACTACTGAATCTGCCCTTATTTTATTGCATGTATTCATTTTTTTTTAATCATTTACTGGTCTTATCCCTTTTTTTCTAAGATTTGATTGTAGCTTGTATTTACGCTGTTTTACACTTTTGTTTTGATAAATAGAACAGGAAACACTTAATAATTAATAATTAAAAATGATGAATCACTCAGTAGCGACATGAAAAGGTTGGTAGTCTCACACATTCAAAAACTATGTAAAGCAGGCCTTGGACAAGAAGAATAGCAGTCAACAACATGAAAAAAGTATGCAGACTGTAGCTCCCTTATGTGCAATTTATGGACGCACACACAAGAGTACAAATTGTCACACAAGGGAGCTACATTGTTTGGACTTTTTTTTGTAATAATAATAATAACAATGATAGATAGATACGTACATACATACTATGTGCATCCCTGCCTGAAGAGAGACCTGGGCCTACCTTTGACAACTTTAAAAACTACTTTTGAGTCTTTTAAAGCTTAACTTTTCAAACACTATTACTAAATACAACTTTATATGCAGAAATTGTAATTTATTTATTTTGTTTTTAAACTGATTTCTCAAATGCACACATATGGGCAATTTAAAGTAGCCAGTTAACCTAAAAAGTATGTCTTTGGACGTGTGGGAGGAAACCGGCGCACCCATGGAAAACCCACAAGGGTATGGGGGAGAGAGATGATAGGAGGTATGGGGTAGTCAGTTTAGGGGGCTGTTGCTCTTCCACTTCTCAGGTTTTCATAGCCCTAGAAAGTGCCCTTTTTTTCATATGGAGGGCGTCTTTTTAGTCTCTGAGAGGTTCTGTTCAGTAACTCGAGCCGTCTCCAGGGGTTCAAATGTTTGTCCATTGGGGTCAGACTCTTGTTTGGACTGTTCAACCTCTGTTTGGAGCGCCTCATCAGAAACTTCAAATGTCTCCAGGGGCTCAAGAGTTGATCCATTTGGGACATAATCCTGTTCTGATGGTTCCCCCTCTGTTAGAAGCACCTCTTCAGAGACCTCAGCTGTCTCCAAGAGTTGGAGAGTAGCTCCATTGGGGAGAGGGAGAGGCTCCTCCTGATGCCATTTTTGTTGTTATGTGGGGATGTTTGCCACAAGCAATTCATTACAATATACAGTATATGTACTTGAACTTGAACCTACAACTACCATTGTGCTGTATAGCACCGGACCAATAAATGCTCCCAGTGGAAAACATTTTTAGTGAGAAATAGGTGATACAGCAACAATCTCGGTTTATATTTTGATCAGGGCTGCCTAGTGCATTGTGTAGCTCCACGAAATGTGATTGGCTCATGATGTTCGCGGGCGAGGCTTGGCAAATGGTCATCTGAGCATCAAGACTTTTAGTGTAAATCCAGTCTTAGTTATGTAGAAAACCAAAATTTGTGTAGCAGTAAATTATTATTGTTTCTTGTATTCAGATTTATTTTGCACACTCTTGGCTTTTTAAGCTCCCTGCACCAGCTGTTGGCAGTTGCTGTTGACATCTGGAGAAATTGACCTTCAGCCAATCTTGGTCAAGACAGAGCCAAGAAAATGCAACTAAGTTATGACTTACATTTAAATGTCTCTGTGCATCTTTTAGTCTTTAACATAAGGAGGCCTGAAGTCACAATTGTTACTTTAGCCAAATAATTTCATATCACGTAAAATGACATTTTCATCACTGACATTGTAAATGTCTCATCTTTGTGTCACCACTTTGCTTTTTTATCAATTCATCCTCCTCCTCCTCCTCCTCCATCACCTCCTCCTTTTCCCTTCCCACCTCCATCTCTCCATCCTTCACTCTCGCTCTGATTCCGGCTCTGCGGTGACAACCCCGAGCCCATCTCATGCATCAGCTGTCAGGCCAGGATTCGTCACTGGCAGAGTGAGAGCTGAAAGAGTGAGATATCTCACCGCCTGAACATCTTGACTTGGAATTTATGCTGATGATGACTCCCATTACCCTCCAGCGATCCTTCTGTTGCCTCTTCGCTGGAGCGTACAGTCCTTCGACGTTGGCGTGATTACGATCTTGCTGTGGTCTTCTGTCTCTCTCTGTGTCTCTTTCACTCTCTCGCTGTCCCCGCCTTTGTTCAGAAGACTTCTGGGTCACAATTATCTCAGAGAGAGATTTTGCAAACTTTCAGTCTCCCTTTGTTTCTGCCATTCAGCAAAGTTCACTGTCACAGCAGGGCCAAAGAATAAAGGGACGGATTAATTGCTTTGATCTCAGCAGTAATGGTTGTTCTGGCCTCCTCTGAGAGGTAAAATAAATTTCAGGATTTCTTCTGTAAAAACCTTTATTTACAGTTACCCCTTCATCCTACGCTGTTCAGAAATAAAAAGAAAAATATATAAGATAATAAGAATATAAAACTAAAGCCAGCAGTCGGTTATCTTAGCTTAGCAAAATGCCTAGAAAAGGAGGGAAACAGCTAGTCTGGGTGTAAACTACCAACCAACACCTCTAAATCTCACAATGACTTTTTTTTTAGTCTGTACAAAACCCAAACTATAAGTCCAGCTGTTGATGTTTCCAGTTTTTATGCTAAGCTAAGTGGCTTCTGTTTTCATTCTTACCGTATTCAGACTGTTAATCCTCAAATCAGCCAACTTCACAAAATGTCAAACTATTCCCTTAAAGGGATGCTTTTCAACCAGCTTTTTTGCCAGTAAAAATGAAAAAAAGCAACAAAAAACAAAACGCATCATCTTAAAGAATTTCACTGGCTCTGGGGCTTTTGTTTGAACTACGGATTGAACTTACTTACTTACTAGAAGGGGATTTAGAGAGAGCCACACCTTTCTTTTTTTCTCTCTCTCTTGCTCTCACAAGCTAAGACCTTTTGTCAAACAGCAGAACTAGGCATGGATTATCCAATACAAAGAAAGACCCTGTTACTGTATTGCCCCTTTTTCTCACAAAATGTCTTGCCAGTCTACAGAAACATACTTTTGTGCACTGTTAAGTTGTACTGTGAGAGTTTGTGATTGGAAAGTTGGCATCATACTGTTTCTTATGTTGTGTAAACAGAGGCTGAATAAAACAGATCAAAAGCTAAAACAGAGCTGATTCTGTTGCTGTATCACCTTTTTCTCCTGTTTTGAGACACATATTTTGGTGTACTGTTTAGCTGTACTATGAGACTGTTTTTCACCAGCTGTCCATCATGGTTTTTTCAGACAGGAAGCTTGGATTATCTTAACCCCCCACCGGGAGCATTTTTTGGTCCGGTTCTGCACAGCACAATTTGGTAGTTGTAGGTTCAGGTTCAAGTATATATATATTATAATGAAATGCTTGTGGCACACATCCCCACATAACAAAAAAAAAACATTACCCACAATACACAGTACATACAATCTAGAAGAAACAATTTGCCATGCATATGGATGCATCAACTGTTCAGCAACCTAACTGCCTGAGGAAAGAGGCTATTACTGAGACAGGTGGTGTGTGATTTGATGCTCCGGTAACTATTTTTTCTTTTGATTGTAGATGTGGGGACAGCATGAGTGTCCTTAGTAATGTTTTGTACTTACCTTTTGCAACATGTGGTCTAAGTGTCATGAAGTTGTTCAAGTTTTGTGCCATTGATTTTTTTTCTGTTTTCCAATATTATAGGGGCAAAATCGAAAGTCACAGTCTTTTCTATTTGTTTTCCCTGGTCATGTAGCACCAGTTTCAAAAATATTTGTTTCTTTTTATTGCAGAGACATCCGGATTTTATGAAAAAAACATCCTTCCAGCAGTTCAAGCTATTTGTCATGCTGAGGCTGGACATGACTTGAAGAGCGTGCAGTGTCCCCGATGTTTTTATGTCCTTTTTATCTTTTGCTCTCTTTTTTTCTTTTTTTTCCTCAGCATATTGCAGCCAGATATGGGGAAAAAGTCCAAGTATAAGACTTCAGTGAAGAAAAAGACTCTCAACCCCGAGTTCAATGAGGTACAACTTGTCTCATGCTCTGCAAATAACCACAGTACACCTGGCTGCTTCTTTCTACGCTGAACTCAAGATGATGTTCTGTAGTGTATCAGCGGTTTGGATGAGCATTGCAATTAAGCATACCTTTTTAAACATACTTCAAATCTGACATGCCTTCCTTGAATGTGTTTTCGCCATCAGTCTTCAAGTTTTTACTGAATATGCACGCAATTATGAATTCCTTTCGACTCTCGTGTTAATGACTCACTGATAGAAATATGCTTTTGTGTGTGCCACCTGCACAGGAGTTTTCATACGAAGTAACCCTGGACCAGCTGGCGAAGAAAACCCTGGAGATCTCTGTGTGGGACTACGACTTGGGAATGAGCAACGACTTCATAGGTAGGCTGAGAAAAAAAGCTGATGCGTGGAGGGGGAGGGGGGGGGGGGGGGGGGCTGCAGCAGTGAAGTAGATGACTGTACAAGAGTGTTAAAATGAAAGCGACGCAATTGCGGAAATCATAAAAACCAGGCCGAGCGTGGGTGGAGAGAAAAGTAAAAATGCGGAGATGAGGAGTAATTATGTGGCTCGAGGAGAACGATTTACGCGGGCCAAGGAGAGTTTGAGTGGAAAAGGAAATGGAGATGCTTTAGAAAATCAAAAAGGATCCCGGTCTTTCGTGGACTTGGCACATCAGATCACTTGCTCCTTCGTCAGACTGCTTAAAAGCTTTGGCATGGCCTGATGTGTATATCACGGCAATGGAACACATGGGAGCTTAGGGAGTGATGGGGAAGTAGTGGGGAGGCACAGTCAGAATGGATTACCACCCTGTGAGCTCGGAGGCCTTCAGATCAAAGCGTTTTACTCTGTCTAATGTGTGTGTGTGTGTGTGTGTGTGTGTGTGTGTGTGTGTGTGTGTATGTTTGTGCACACATGAGTGTGATGCCGTGGGTGGGTGGGGAGGTTGATGGGAGACACCCAGTGTTAAGATAAGACCAGTGAGTTATTAGCCTTGCTGGCAGTAAAGGCCATCATTCTAACACATAGCCTCAGATAACGGCCATTCCCCTGACCATTATCATTACAGGTCTAGCTATATCGCTGTGCCAGTTATGTTAATTGGGGCTGTGAGAAAAATGACACAGAGACAAAGAAGAATGGAGAAAAGGAGTTGATAAAGAGGCAGGAGAACATAATCCTGGAGCACTTGTGAAAGAGTGAGAGCAATAACAGGCAGGCTAATAGGCTTAGCAGAAGATATAGAGGATGTCACCTGGTAAAAGGTGAGATCTCACAGATACATGGAGGAAGAAATGAAACAATGAGAGAATAAATCTGAGGGCGAACGTACACAAGAAAACAGGCAATAAATCATGTGGATAACTTGTTGGAAAGATCGATACGCAAGGAGGGATGGGAAATTTCATCTTTGCTATGAATCATACAGTATATCAACCTGTGATTTTGAGTGAGCCATGTTGTGTCCATTTCACGCTGCCAAACATTACAAAAAACGTGATACAAATGTTTAAGAAACGTCAGTGGCAATAGGTAGGCTTCTATTAACCCTTGGATTGTGCAAACTGAAATTGCAAATCTAAAATATGCCTGATGGAAAAAAAACTACCATTTATTACAAAAAAGGTTTTTATGCTCGCACGAGGTGGTATTTCATGTGATTCAAAAAGGCCATATTTTGAAAAACTGCAATAGAAACACTTCTTTTCATGTTTATAGGTCACATGATGCTATGGCTATGTGCTTGTCAGTAGGAGCTGGCTCCCTTGGGCATGATGTGTTATTGCAACTCTTCAAAAGTCGAGCAGAACATCCAGAAGTTCTGAATCCATATTTCCTCTGTGAAATCGTGGACTATCATCTCCCAGAAATCCCTCATACATGGCCACTCCCATGTATAAGGGGCTTGCCTTTCCATTATTGCTCACGCAACACGCCTGCGTCGCCTTCAATTGGACATAAAGACGACTGTTGCCAGAAATAAAGAAAGAAAGAAAGAAAGAAATAAAACTGCTAATGTTTTGAACACCGAGCACCATTCTTCTTGGCGTGTTATCGCCAGAGGAGAAGTCGCATAACATCCGTTAAGGAAAATGCACTAATCTCGCAATTGTGTTTTATCAATATATATTTTGAAAATATTGCTTAAGTTTTGTACAAATCTGTACTGGAAACCTGCCTACTGTAGATGTAGATATAAAACTCAGGGTCTGTTGGCACATGTTCAAGTTCAAATCAAGTCTTAAGAATCTGTTAGTAATTGATCTGATTTCCAAATCAGTTTGTGCCAATGAGCAGATGAGGTATGGGCCATAATGTGACTGATTCACATTAAATACATTAAAAACCCACACATCCTCCATCCTTTTTTTAGCACAGAGTAGATCTAAAACATTCGATGATTCTCCTGTTAGCCATTACACTCCAAAACCCTGGACCAGCCTGCCAGAGGATCTGAGAGGAGCTGAAAATATTAATACTAAAAAAGCCTATCTTTTTATTCTGGCTTTTATGTAGTATCTTATTATCACACTTTTATTTATTAAAATCTATTTTTGCTTATTTTTGCTTCTTATGTTGCATTTGTTTCTTCAATCAAACTGTGAAACACTTTGGACTGCATTCTATTTGTTTGAAAGGTGCCATATCCATAAAATTTGATGAATTGGAAAGTGTTAATACGTGTTCAGAATGGCCACACTTGGAGGGAGAGGAGTGGATTGTAATATTTCACACCACTGTGGTTGATGATGCGCACATTCAGACAGATTCACTTCAAAGGCACTTATGGTGCTGCACGCAACTGCTGGTGTTGCACATGTAAAATGTAACAGAAGTAGTTGTTTTTGCTAAATTTTAAAAGGCGTTATACCCCTTTAGTACCAAAATTAGCACAAGCGTGTGGATTTTCCAAACGTGAAAATATAGACAATAGACTGTATTTCCACTGCCAGTGAACACACCGCTGCAGCACATGCTTTTTTTGTGCCGTGGGAATGAGGCTTTAGAGTGAAAAATGAAAATCCTACATCCTTTCTCACCTATGTACACCTGGCTTATTGTTTGGCACAGTGGGGATGCTTGTTGTACTGTTGGTTTTGGAAAGTTGCTAAAACCGTCGGACACAATTATTAATGATCGGACAAGCGTTCGGTTTGAAGCATTTGCCTTCTGGTCTACAGTTCTGCTGGATATTTAGTTCACACGCTCCTGTGTATCTGCTGGTTGGGTGGAATGAGGTAGATGTGCAGCAGAGGGCAATGTGAGGGGTAAAAATAAGCAGACAGAGAACAGGGTCGAACTGCACACCTGCTCGCTCGCCTGAGTGTCAGCCTCGCCCTCGTCTGCGCCATCTCCTCCGGCTGTGGATCCTCATCCCTCTTCTGTCCCCCAACGCATGTCAGGATGGCTGACCGTTTGTCACTCGCAGCCTGCAGGCTCAGAGAACACTCCATCGATCTCCGTTCGGAGGTGGTGGGAGTGTTGTGGGGGCGGAGGTGACCAAGTGCTGCGCGTGATCATCCTATCGAAACTCTGTCAACAGGTTTCGAACTCCTCCCCGAGTCGTGTGTGAAAGGAAAGGGAGACGCAGGATAGGAAACACTTAAAGGCTGCTCCTCTCCTCCCAGAAGCAGCGTCTCGAGGCAGCATTTAATGCCGAGCTCAGATGAGTCGCAGATCAACAATTGAGCCTTGTTTGCTCGCGGCCATCATTTTCCAAGGCGCTGTTAGAAGGCAGCATTGCCAAAATACCGTGTTTAAAACTTCACGCTCCATTAACAGTGCAATCATAGCCAAGGGAATGGCTTTGTAATAACCTCGGTGTGACAACTGCCTGCATCTCTGTGCCTCACAGTCTGCCTCTCTACTAACGCCTCCGTCACCTCTGCTCACTTTCACCTGACTCATTTCCTGCTTCTCTGCATATTTATTTCCCCCCCATCCTCTCTCAATAAATCTTTGGTTATCTAAATCTCTCTGTCTCGTAATTCCCCGCTGGAGGCCTATTTCTCTTTCTCCCCGCCTGGAGGAATTTGTCTTAAATATCTGTTTACGTCCTTCTTTTTTCTCATATCTGTCCGCCAGTTAAATAATAATATTCTTTATTGGCATGAATTTTGATGTAGGCGACATTATTGCCAAAGCTCAATTACATTATTGAATATTCGATTTTCACAAGAAAACAAAATGTGTAAGTTTGTCCCCTGATTTGTTATTTTCTAATGCCGCCACTTGTGGAAAGAAGCTACATTTACTCAAGAACTGCAAAACAATTTTGAGGTACATACTTTATCATTGACATTTTATGCCACTGTGTATTTCTTCTTGATTACATTTCTGAGGGAAATATTGTGCTTTTTATCTTGCAGCTATAATTACTAGCTGCTTTTCAGGATAAGATTTCACTTAAGAACATACGCTTATAAAATAAAATTAGAAAGAATCTTGTTGAGGCTCCTTGTCACATTTTAGATGTCTTTGAGTTGTAAACAGTTACATCAAAGAGTGATTACTCACTGAACGTCTCATACGCTGCCATTTAAAGCGTCATGATGACAGTATATCAAAAAATAATGTCATTTCTCTGGTGAACCTGCAGAGAATTATCACCTGAATCTGCAGAGGAATAAAGTACCTTTTTACTCTTTCTTTAGTTGTCTGATGGCATCTTCGCCATTTTGGCATTGGCTTTTACCACTCTCATGATGTTTTTGGTAAAAACACTCTTAAAACCTGCTGTGCACTTCGTGCTCAGCAAGCAGCAGATGGACACAGTTAGAGACTTGCTGGTTAACATAGTGGAGCATTTAGCTGCTAAAGAGATATTTTCCTCAGGAGCTGGAGGAGACCTAAACTGGAGCTAAAAGAGAGCGGTGGCCAGATTCACAACTCTGAGTGAACTTCCAATTGTGTAAACAAACTGCTGACCAGTTCAGTGTCAGAAGGCAGGTTTCCATTAACCTTCACATTGCGCAAATTGAAATTGTGATTATAAGATACGCCTGATGGAAACATGTCCATTTTTAAAAAAAAAAAAACACCCCTTTATCACAATTTTGCTAAATTTTTTTAGACCCTTGCATGTTAGGCTATTCGAAAAAGCCATATATCACAAAACTGCAATGGAAACACTTTTTTGACTTTAATCAGTCACATGATTCTATGGCTATGTGCTTGTCAGTTGGAACTGGCTCCCTCATGATGCAGCAGGAGCTACAAGAGCTGTTATTGCATCACATTACTCTTCAAAAGTTGAGCAGATCACCCAGAAGTTTTGAAGCCATAATTCCTCTGTGAAACCGTGGACTATCAGCTCCCAGAAATCCCTCATACATGGCCGCTCCCACGTCGATTGGAATTAATGGCGGCTAGTGTGGTGGCTGCAATATAACATCCATCACCATGCTTCTTGTAATGTTATCGCCAGAGGAGAAGTTGCATATCATCAATCATATCGCTTAAGTTTTGTGCAAATCTGTAATGGAAAGCCGCCTAGTGTTGTGTTCCAACCCAATCACCAAAAAAAATGTTAGTATTGTACGTTTCCACAAAACTTGGGTATGTAACATTTGCACATTATTATGTAGCAGATACACTGTAGCTTTATGTTTCTGTTCTGTATGTTTTTCAAAGGCTGTGTTTAACATGTGGTTAGATTTAGTCACAAGAAACACTTGGTTATTGTTATGAAAACACTGTGTTTTGGCTTAAAATACCCAGTTTAGGGGCACGATCTTGGCAGGAAAAGAGCAATATCTCCATAACAAAAACAACCTGCTTAACATGCCTAAAAAGCAGCTGGAAACACAGAGACGGGGCGCTAAAAAAGGACTTCTTTGGAACCTAAAAGTCATTTTTCTGTTCATTGGTTTCATACAATGCTCTGATACTTGGCAGGCATCTCACTTAGGTGTCAGATTTACAATTTCTTACTCTTTGAGGCCCAAAAGTCTACTATTTTATAGAAAAAGACTTTTAGTTGCTGAGCTTGTAAAGGAAAGCAGTTACCGGAATAGTAACTTTACCCTGCAGGATTCCCACCAAAGGGACGTGCATGCACAGCTTCATTTGCGGAGCAGTCAGTAGGAACCCCTTTTTCTCTGAAATGACCTGTGATTGGCAGAAGGTTCTCATCATGGGCTAGATTTTCTGATGCTTAAAAAAAAGAGCCAAGTGGAGGTGCGGCAGTCTTGTGTTCTCTCTGACCATTTAAATTACAATATACTTATAGTTTAAAAAATCTGCAGAAGTTTTACTTGTAATGGAATCTTTTTAAATTTTCATCTTTGTACTCTTACAAAAGCGAAGAATCTGAGCGTTTCATCCACCTCTGCTTTATCTTTTCTGATGCTCTCCTTTCCTCACCAACCAAAATGTTTCCTATTACCTCCTGATTCTTCTTCTCTGTTTCTGTGTCTGCCTCTGTGCTTTCAGGCGGGGTGGAGCTGGGCATCAATGCGAGCGGACAGAGACTCAGACACTGGTTCGACTGTCTCAAAAACAAAGGGAAGAAAGTGGAGTATTGGCATACGCTCACACAGCAAGGAGCCCCGAGCAGTGACAAACCGGACTAGATTACACCAGACATTCATGCACACACACACACACACACACACACACACACACACACACACATACACACACACTGGAAAATGGTTGATAGCAGAGACCAAGTAAAGCAGTGATAAGAGCAAAGGATAAAACATGCAATAATAATAATAATATTAAAAAAAAGATCATATAACGCCAACAATTACTGCACCAAGTATTAGTATATGATATTCATACTAATATTAGTGGTGGTAATAGGGTGTAATCTGAATACTTTTTTTTTGGAAAGGTGAACCAAATTGTGACGATGTCCTCATTAAAGTGTTGACGTAACAAAACAATACTCACAAAAATTGTGCTCTAGACCTTAATGTATTGTGGAAGTCGCTCATATTCTGTCATTCAAATTTACACCTGATGAAGAGATTTGAGATTAATGTACTCAAAATCCATTCAGTAAAAGGCGCCAAAAGTATGTGCACGCTAGTGACTCATAATGTGGTATGTAGTTAGAGGAGCGGGAATGTGACGAGAGGGTGATTCTTTACTGAGGAGTTTCTGTTTTAGTGGTTGTTGATCTGATGCAAAACAACACACCGTATTATAAAGCACAAAAACAATCCATTTGGTGGATTTGTACCTTTACCGTTTCAGTGTTCTTGTTCTTCTGTCTTTCATTGTCTTTAAGTCACAGTAGCTTTCTATACACCTTCATTCAGGAAATTAACATCTGTGTGTGTGTGTGTGTGTGTGTGTGTGTGTGTGTGTGTGTGTTTGTGTGTGTTTGTGTGTGCGTCTGCATGAGGGCTATGAGAATATGAGTGCCTACATTTTCTGTCTGTGCAGTGTGTGTGTGTGTGTGTGTGTGTGTGTGTGTGTGTGTGTGTGTGTGTGTATACACATCTGTATTCATATCACGCTTCATTCAAAATGTCTCCATCCAAGTTTAGAAGCACAGAGCGTGGTGTGAAGAAATAATAACAAAGGACAAGAAAGACACAAGAGAGAAATCCACCGAAGCTGCCGCCGCCACCTCCAGCCTCAGTGGTGTGAGCGCTCCTGGCCATAGACAAGCTGTCAATCATGTGTGCCAGACCCTTTGCCATCACTCTCTCCCATTGCCAAACAGTCACAGAGCAACTTCAAGAACGAAATTCATCTTGATGCGTAACCTCTGACCGCTCTTTTTGGCTTTTCCGATGAAAAGATGAAGGGATATCGCCTTTTGGAAGTGCAGTTTATGCCTTTGCTTCACTGCAGCATTAGATTTCAACCGGATCCGAGCAGGTTTACCTCAGCGACTCCAATTCTGCTCCAACAGAGTCACAGATGATGCAATATTTTCTCCCTGCACGGCAATATCACAGTTATAATGCATTAATTTGAAATTTGATTTGATTTGTTATCAGATTCTTGAGAATAGGGTCCCCAAAAAGCTTTGAAAATGTCCCAACTATGTACACTCTGAGACACTGTTCTCCAGAGGATCTAAGGAGTAACGTAAAAGAAAATTGGGTGAAATCCACATTAATCATTAGAGGGAGCCATTGCTGTGATCAATGCTGGATTCATCCCATTACTCCTGACCTATTAAATATCAGGTCTGTAGTGACATATATATCATCCTCTGGACTGGAGACACTGGGAATACTTTGTCATGTCTGTGACACAGGATTGCCTGCTGAGATAAACCGTGCAGTTGGAAGAAATACTCCCACCACCCATAACTTTAAAGGGATACTTCACATCTTTTGAAGTGGGGTTGTATGGGATACTAATCCATAGGCAGTGTATTACATACAGTAGATGTCAGTCAGCAGGCCCCCACAAGCAGGATAGAGTTTGACACAGAAGCTAAGAAATGTACTACTGTGGATGGGGGCCACAACAAAACCCTTTTTTACCAACCTAAAAAAACACTATATGTAGAATATTTTCACTGCTTTATCTTACCACCAGGCAGCACTTTTTGATGAGAAACAGAAGGCTCGGGTTGAGCCAAAAACTCAGATTTAAAAAATATCCAGTATGGATAATGTACTCTTTACAGGTATCATTTGAGAAAAATGTGTCAGTATCCGTAGTTGTGATTAAGGAAAATTCTCATGATGGTAGCTGTGTTCAATGTCTAACACGTGTAATCAGAAATTGTCTGAAGCTCAATTCTGAGATTGTTCTGCAAATTGTTTTCTAATCAATAGTAAGTGTGGAAACTTCTGATCAACCAAGTTTAAGCATCAATTTCCTTCCTTCCATTTCCTGCTTAAAACCCCACCCACTTCCTGTTCTGCTCATTCTGAGTATATAGACACAGATAATTTAGTTGGCTGAACAGATAACGGTTTCCTCGCTCATTCATACTGAAACTGTTATATTACCCTCTTTAAAACCAGACTCCATTGAGAAAAACAGTAATTTAACATCAGTAAAGACAGGAGCTGCTGGTCTACCGCTGCCTTGCACAGTTATTTTGTTTGTCTTATTTTGTGACTTTGGTGTTTAAAAGGGTTATTCGGATTCACCAAAGTCACAAAATAGCAAGCTAATTAACTGATTGAAGCAGCAGTAGACCAGTAGCGCCTGTGTTCAGGAAACCAAAATTACTGATTTTCTCAATGGAGTCTGGTGGCTTTGGCGAGAACATAAATGGGGAACTGAAGCTATTAACGGCTTTCCTGAAAATCTAGGCCATCTGATATAAAGGTAGAGTGGTGAAAATACTTTCAATATAGCATACACTTGACCACCACACTGGACCCCATCCACAGCAGTTCATTGCTTAGCTTTCGTGTCAGTACTCTTGCCACTTCTCCAAACTGGAGGTGTGCTGACGGATATTAGCTGTATGTAATACACTGACTATGAATAAGTGTCCATTATAAACCCAGTTTAAAATATCTGAACTATCCCTTTAACCTCAGGAGGTCAAATGGGTTATTACCCTGCATGCATAACAACACAGGACAGTAAATTATCGCATGCCAGGATCCAAAATATTTAAAATCTATGCCAAATCATTTACTGTCTAAATGTCTGCCAGGATATCAAATGTTCTCCCTGGTTCATCTCTCAGTACAGCTCTGGCCATACACCGGTTGACAAAAGCACACCCACAGTCGGTCAGTGGCCTCCGGGAGTTTCTCTAACTGTTGAATCGATCCGGCTGCTCATATTCTTGGTGTCCTTCAACAACCTTGTGAATGTCTCGTCGACTGCAAAAAAAAAAAAAAAAAGATCCTTTAGTGGTGAATTAGGTTTAGAATAAAAAGGGCTTGGGCATTATCGAAGCTTGGAACTAAACCATGTGTTGTAACAGTGAGCCTGAACACATTTTAAGTTCAAATACTTTAAGGACAGGGTTGGGCAAGGTTTATTCTATGCACATCAGAACTCCCAGCACGTCAGCAGTGAGATAATCAAACCAAAACAACAACATAATGTTATCCAGGCATCAAAGATGCATTTTCTGGGAATACTCAGTCCTTTGATTGGGGCTCGGCTGGGTGACAGTGATCTAATAGAGTTCACATTTCAGGCCGGATGGTTGCTTATTCCTCTTCTCTGGATCTGTTGGTTTTGTTTACAGTCACCGAATTTTCCGACTCTTGTCTATTGACCCGGCTTTGCTTCTGTAATCATTTTCTTTGCAATACAGCTGCATGTTTTAGCAATCACTATCAGCGTGTATAATAGAGTGCAACCATAGCTGCTCGTTCTGAATGCTGATGTGTTTACAGTCGACGCCATCAGTGTGTATTTGTTTGTGAATACGATGATTCAGGGTATTTTTTGCTCAGTTGCTGTGCTTTTACCAAGCAAGCTGTTGCTTTAATGAGACAAAACCTTTACTGTCACAGATTTTTGACACTTGGTCTTCCTTAAAAATTGATATCAGTGGTAATGATGCAGGAGGGCAGGGGCGAATGAGATGGGGAATTCACTACTGCAGTCCCTGTGTATTCACTGTCAATGTCAATCACACAGTATGGCTGCCATCCTGTGGTGGGTTTGTGTAACTACTTCGCAAAATAAATTGAAGTCGTTTCAGTGCTTGTCTGTCATCCTTTGAATGATCCAAGCTGTGCCTCATTATTCAAAAACATGACACAGAGGCATGAGGCGTAGATAGATGATATATAGATAGATAGATACAAGAGTCAATAATTATTAGAACAATTTTAATTATTAATATTGTTTTCTGGACATTTTTATCTATTACTTTTATCATGATTATGAAATTTAGCACAAAATAATTAAAAAAAGGTAAAAAAAAGGTAAAGAAAGAAAGAATGATTTATAGTTAAATTGCCAAATTTTTTAAATAATTTTAATGATGAATATTGTTTTCTGGACTTTATTCCTATTACTTTTATAATAATTATTTATTTATTTAAAATTGATTTAAAAGCATGTGAAAAGTGTGAACGCAGCACAAGAAAACTGATAGCGTTTTGCGTTTCAGAGGGCTCAAACTAGTTTATTAATCATCATCTTTGGAGACAATCCAGGCCTGGGTACATGTATCTGCTCACTTTATCACTAAAAACAAAACTGACACTGAATTGATATCATGTTATCAATGTAAGATAATTCATTGTATTTCCATTCTACCAGGCAGACTTTGTTTCTTTCTTGCCCTTTTGCCCATCTGTTCCTCCTCCACTCCCTCTCTCCCTGTCTCTCTGTCTCATGGGTCGGTCACTCGGCCAATGAAGAGTGGCACATTGGCCTGGTCGCTCCACAGCAGCATGATGAAAGGCCGCAGGGCAGAGAAGGAATTAAAGGAGCGAGAGAACGACATGGTGGTGACGGCGCCAGCCTCAACTCCATGTTCGGTCAGTGCGAGGAAGGCTCTGTGTCTGGCATCGTCCAGAACCACCCTGTCCTCAGAGTAGAGACCGCACAGGTTTGGGTGCTCGAAGAGTGACGACAGTCCTGGTATAGAGAGGCAGGGAGGAAAGCAAAATAAATGGATCAGAGAGGAAGATAAAGGAGCACAATGCTTATTTAACAAATGGGACTAACTAGTTGTTAGATAAAATAAAACGCAAGCTAAAAGCATCAGTGATATTTTAATGAGCCAAATGAGTGATGGACAATTGAACAAACCTAATTTCTTAATGAGTAGGTTCATGTCTGGCTCGACATCCAGCTTGATTTGGGGCAGAGTGACCTCGATTTGCTGAGGAGAGACTGTTTTCATTTGTTCAATCATTTGACGCACAGCTGTGTCCGTCATCCTCTCCTCCACCTGCTGCAGGTCACTCACTTTGTTGGAGCGAGGCAGCAGGATGTAAAGACTGCTGTCACCTGAGAGAGCAAACCTCGCCACCTGTTGGCAAAACAAAAGATCCAGGTGTTACTGTGTGGCAGGGATCTTCAAAGTCTAACACTGTGGGCCCTCCTTATATAACATTTAGACAAGTACAGACCCCCAACCTGTCTCCTGTTAGCTTAATGTAAAAAAAAAAAAATTAATAGTAATGTAACATAAAAAATATATAAAAAAGTATAAAAAAATATATAAAAAAGTGATCTCTCCTGTTATTATAGTTCTGTCTTGGGGGTGAGGGATGTATTAAAGAAAGTCTGGATACGGCATTGTTGGTGGGGCCTCGTTTATTTCTATGAGAGCTGCTCATTGGCGCATGAAACAAAAAAAAAAAAAAAACCCTTTTCCGGGTATAAAATACCTGGATCTACATGCCCATGATGCATGCACACAAGAGACTTACAGCAGCCATGCACGCCCAAGTGTGCCTGAGCAGATAACTTCCACCAGCAGAGCGACTGCCTTTAGGTTTAGTGCTTCGCTGTCTTGAATGGAGGTCAAAAAAATTTAATTTCTTTTTTAAACTTTCCAAATGTTATTGAACGGAATGACTTAAATCTAGATAGTGAAATGGGGGGGATGTGGGGGGGGGTGACACTCACAAAAAAACTTGGTTGGATACTGTGTAAACTAGTGAGCGATGGCTGTTCCTTACCTGTGCCATTAGCTCAACCACATACGTCATAGCCGCCCTGTATTTCTGGTGATATAGGACTGGTACCGTCACCATATCACCATCCAGTTTTGTGAAAAGTCCTTTCCGGGGTTTCATTTCATACTTGATCTTCCACTGACCTGAGGCACACACACACACACACACAGTTTATTAGTCCACAATTTCCACCTGCACTTATACAATTGTGCACACACACTTTACTGACCACTAAAGGAGACAGCGTTGAGCAGCATCATCTGAGTACTGGGGGATACAGAGTCAATCAAATGTTGGATCTTGTTGTTGGTCTTATTTGCCACCCAGCTGTTGATCATAAGTGTGTTTTCCTCGCTGGTTTCCAGCAGCCTGGTGGGCTTCGCTTCATAAAACTGGATGGACTGGTTGGTAAAGGACTCACTCAGATTCATATCTGAGGAAGAGAACAGAGAAACCATGATAAGCTGCACAGACAGAGATCCTTTTATATGCTCAGAATCTTCATGTCTATCTCTTTGACTGCTCAGGAGCTACGCTGTGAGCTCCACTCAGGGATAGTTATACTCTGTGGGTTATAGTAGATCTGAGAGGCCATCTGTAGAGAGCCAGCCAGCTTCTCTCTCAGCTTCTTCATCTGGAGGTGAACACAGTGGAAGTCATGAGGCACGTAGACGGCCGTCTCAATGGCTTTTCGGGTGTTATCCCTCGCACCTGAAAGTGACAGGATGAAGAACAGACAGTACCTATATTGATAAATATAGACCTAATGTACTTTAGAGAGCTGTCAAAAGCTGCAAGGTATGTCTGACATTTAATGTAAGTACAGAAAAACTCCTGTGACATTTCAAAGTGAAAAACATTTTTACGTAACTTTCAGTTTATATAAAAGTTCATCTTCCTACATGTTCGCAGGTAAAAGGGGGGCTGATGTTGCTTTTTAGACCAATGCATCTTTGTGGTTTTTCTATATATTTTTTATTGTTAACAAAACCCATGAAAAGGTAAAAAACTTCCATGCATTGATCTGACCCCCCAGTACTTCTCTTTGTCTTTCTGTGACTATCAGCTTTCAGCCCATTTTCCCCATTAAAGGTAGACCTATAATAACCCAATTCTGCAAACTATGGATACATTACTGTGTACTTTCCATGCATACTAATACTAAGTAGTTTACATGACTGATGAAGATAAATATTCTTTAAACTTCTACTATTTACATGCAGTTGTTCAGACTCAGATAAACATGCCCTAACATGACGTTTACGTTGTCAAAACATAGAAAGGTGCAACAGCTGGAGCAAATTAACTTTTTTCTTCTTTTTATCAAAATTGTTTTTGTGTTTTTGTTCATTTTTCAGAGTTTCTTGCTGATGATAGACTTGTTTGACCTTACAAACACAGCGCCCCCTTTCATTCCTTCGACCATGTTCTGGACAAGGTCAGCGTTACAATATTTGCACATATCCAAAAACCTTTTGATATCCAAGTCTTTCAAAATGTTTAAAAGCAGGTTTTTTCTTCTTCTGACCAGAAATTTGGGCCGCAGCGTTGCAAATTGTTTGTGAGTTGGTTAACGCATAGAGCTGACCATTAACAGGCAAGAGGCCGTGTGTTGCAAAGTGAGGCAAAACCCAGTTTGAGAACATACTGTATATTCTGAATATGCTTTATGTATACATGTCCAGGTAATGCTGTTAAAACCCGAATAATATCGGCATATCACACAAGTCTTAATTGGAAAATGTTAAATTTGGAAAAATCCTTCTTTGGAATATTAAAACGAAATATGCTGTTTACATGATGAGTATCAAATTCGGAATATTGTCATATTTGGAATAACAGTGGATATTAGCGTGCATGTAAACATAGACATTGTGGCTCATTGGTGTATTCTTAAAAGTGCTGTGCCACAGCAATAGAACGCTGTGGCACAGAGTATATTAGATTTTTTACACTCGGGCAAAATTTCAAGTTGGTGTTGGTGTTGGTCTTTTTTTCATCCAATACTAGATAAGTTTGTTTGTTTTTTTAACTTGTGCTTTTCTTATCATACCTAACAACAAATGAAACAGTGCCCCACTGATACTGATAGGGGAGAAGAGCAAGTTGCTTGAGGGTTGTAATTCTCTGAGGAAAGAATAGAGCTTCATGGAAAACTCTGTGATGGACTCCTGCAATATCAGTTCCCCTGTGCGACTGCTCTCGTCCTGGCAGGTCTCCCATGCTGTTGTGTAGCCAATGCACGAATGAGGAATGGCGGTAGGAGCAACTGAAAGAGAGTCAGACAGTAAAAAATGTCTTTAAATGTAGTACCTACTTTTTATTGAAAAATACCTTATTTTGCATAAACTGGGAGGTAATATATAGAAAAGGTTACCAAACGTACGTTCCACAATGATATTTATGGAGCTCAGTATCACCCCATCAGCAGATTCACACTGGTAAGCTCCAGTATCTTCCAACACAGTGTTTTCGATGTTAATGGTCTGATCATGGTCGTTTGGATAAATCAGCTTCACTCTGTTACTTGTTGACTCATCTTCAGTATTTAGCTGTGTCCTCGTGCCATCAGTTTTCACTTTGAACCAAAGTGCGTTGGCCGTGACTTGGCTGGACATTGGGAACTGGCACTGGAGGCGAGCGATGGAGCCTTGGATTACCTTCATAGTATAACTGATGGATGCTACAGAAAGATGCGCAAACAATTTTGTTGAATATAATTATGTATATCCATTCTACAATTCAAAATGCTCCAGATGTATCTATGATAAAACAGTAGAGAAAGTGAAAATAAACGTGCATATATGGCCCTGTTTACACCTGGTATTAACATGCATTTTAGTTGATCCGATTACAAGTAAACAGCGATAAACAACCACCAAAACGCATTATGATCCAATCAGTCAAATCACTTGTTGAGGTGTTCTTGGACACAGCTGATGAACATATTCTTTGTAGTGTAAACATTGATGTGTCCTGATGTGTCCCCGACAAGGACTACATCATCAGCGCAGGGTGCTAATTTGCGAATCCTAGGGTGGCGAAGGAATCCCCAGCCTTACTGATTGACTTACCCTGACATTCCTAACGTAACCCTAACCAGTTCCATTCATCTTGCCTAAACCTAATGAATCCAACCAACAAAGGCAATGATCCAATCAAAGGGGAAGGGGCGAGTCTCTCCTTTGTTGTCTTTTCGTGCGCAAATTTATGTGCAGGATGCAGGATCTATAACTTACCCATTTTATGTCTAGCTGAAGAAAGTGTTGCGTGACCATCCATTGTTTTCCCTATGAGGGAGACTTATTGAAATCTGCAGATAGTGACATCTCCGGCTGTACTGACACAACCGCTAACTTGCCTAACAAGCACGCTACAGAGCAGCCAGCAAAAGTGTGGACGTGATAACTGAGCATGGGACAGTAATGAAATCTGAACAAGAGTGGTCAGTTGAGGATTCCTTATAGGCACTGGAATGAACGACAATATGTCTTTACCATCCATTTTTATTCGGATCACTAAAATGTATGTTAATACAAACTGTAAACAGGCTTAATGTTGCTCACCAAGCACTTCAATGGTGTACGTCCTTGTCATCTCCATACTGTCGTCCTCTATCGTACACGTGTACTCGCCCTGGTTTGCGGCAGTAACCGAGGATATAGAGAGAAGCATGCCACCCTGTTTAATTCTTGGCAAGCCAGGCGACTGAGCACTGAGATCTTCACCTAAATTTTAAAATAAAGATTGAACTGAAATATATATAACGGTGTACCTTTATAATATAGTGAGAATAGTTAGTCCCTTCAGGATTTCGCAATGTTGCAATCGCAATTAATACAAATTTTACTCAGAATTTACTCAGTCACCATGACTTCTGCACAACCTTGCAATTTTGTCAAATCATCACAGCTTTACAGCAAATTTGACCATATGAAACAAATAAAATCTCATTTCATTATAGATCTGAGCGCAGCATAGTGATTCACTCAGCCCCTCTTTCTCTGTTTATCACAGGACTGGAGCTCTGTGCCTGGGACAGGGTCACACACACAGTGACAGGGCTAACTGTTAGCATCACACAACTGATGTTACCCAATGGTTAGTTACTTGTTTAAGATGTGTGAGATTAATGGCTCTGTGTCCAAGCAGCCAAATGTGATGAGATCACATTGTTCTGTATTAGCTTGTGATAGTTGGGCAGAGAGAGCAGGAGGAGAGCCTCTTACGAGAACGGCCGTCCAGCAATTAGTGAAATCGGTGGCGATCAGTTGTTGCTGTCCTCTACCTGCCCCTAGCATATGGATTCTAATGCTGTGCTAACACTGAAGGCTCATACTAAAAAGCTCTAAAACTGAAACAGCATCACAACTATTTTTTTTGCAATTTTTACTTGCTCTTGCAATTTCTTTGACAAAACGCTTATAACATGCAACAACATGCATTGCAATGTTATCGTAAAAACTGCTGTAAAATCAGACATTTAGAATCGCAACAAACAGAGCAAAACAGCCTGCGATCTCCTGAAGGAACCGAATAGTGGTGGTAGTAACAGAAATAAAATAAGACCATTAAATTTCCAGGTGATGGCTTCTCCGATGTAGCCATTTTGAAATGACAGACAGGGAAGCTCCAGAGTGGAACCAGATATCACCCGCACAAGTGTGCATGACGAGAGCTACACAGAAACACAGTGTTAAATTTTTGAGTGAAAACTGCAAAATTCATGAGTCAAGATAGTTAGTGTTTAAAGAGTAACTAAACCCTCCACTTTGAATGCCCCTGGAATGTGAAACAAAATGGACAGGGAGGGGAGGGGAGCTGAGACACGCCCAGTCACCCAACTGTGCCGCCTCTTGATCTGCAGCACCTCCCTGCCCCCCGCATACATACAGGGCAGCGAGGAGGTGATAATAGGGGGGCTCAATTGATGATGAAAGCAAGCTGCCAGGATCAGCCAACAGCAAATTTCAATTGCAATAGCCAGGTTTCAACCTTTAGAGGGCAGTCACTATGAATATTTATTACACAATATGTAGAATATTAATACTTTGCACTCAAATGTCAAGAGTTGGACCTAAATCAATCAACAACACTGTAATGTACTCATACATATTGCTATTCAACTGAAAAAAAGTGGTTTGGGGGTTTAGTTACTCTTTGAGCACTTTAGTCAACTAGTACAATAATGATAAATGGAAGATGTTGGTAAACATTCTGACTTGGCTATGAAGAGCTACATTTTTCATGTAAGTTTACCTCAACATTGAGCAGCAGCAAGAGGAAGAGTACGGCCTGTAGTTTCATCTGGAGCAGAGGAAACAGCAAGAGGAGTAAAATGCAGTTGGCAAGTTGATAGAGTTGTTTTGCAAGTCACGATTTCAAAATGAATGTGGCAGCAAGCCGGAAAAAAAGATCAATAATGTGGTGCAATCTGTGAACCTGAGTGATGTTGCCCACTGCTAAAACTTTAAAAAAATGTGATCATCTCGCTTCCACTTGCAACAAATACTGACTTGTTATAAATTAATCCCATAAAAGTATAAAGTGTAGTTTTATTGGTAAATAATACATAATTATCTGCATATAATATTGCTTCAGTTCAGAGATTAATCAACCAAAAAGACAGAAAAACATGAAATAACTCACACCTCTTGAATTCCAAATCAGCAGCTTTTCACAGTAATGTTCCTGCCACACCCGCTCACCTCCTGTGACTGTCTGCTCCTCCAAACTGACACCAACAAACACCAATCTGTCATTGTTGGTTTAGAGATGTTTGTTTGCATAATGCAGGTCTTCTGACTTGCTGGAAATCACATGATTTCACATGTTGGCAACAGAAACCAAGTGGGATGATTTATATTCCTGTTTTTATTTTGTCTTCATTCTGTTTAGTTTTGCATTGCAAAGACATATTATCTTACTGCTGTATGACATTAGTCCATTTTTTAAAAAAAATCATGACTAATAACTGCTGAATCTTGTGCAATGTAGTAATGAGAAGTTAAGGGTAGATAATCAGTTTCACTCTTGCTCATTTTTAATCTGCATATTTACCTGGAGTGTTTACATAATTTGATTTTGCTGAAGGTCATATTGGGTGTCACAGACAGGGATAGAAGGCGAACACAAGTTTGTGCTAATTGGCAAAAAAACAGTGTTGCTGTGGACAACAATCATAACATGTATCAGTTAAGTGCAAAAAAGATAGAGGCGGTGTTTTTAGTGGATTCATTAAGTTAATTAGTATATTATTAAATGCAGTTTTTTATTTATTACGTCAGTGAGAATCAGCCGGGTCATGATGCCCAGCTGCAGGTACTTTACCCAATTAAATTAAGTATATTTGTTAGAGTGGAAATTAAAAAAGTTTTTTCTTTAAGTTATCATTAGGAATTAAATATTTATTGCACAATTTAATAACTATAGAATAATTAGCATTTAGATTGGTTTCCTTTAAGCCTCGCTCTCACTATGCAATTCCGTCTGCCCCTGAGCATGATCTGCTGGGCGCATTTTACAGCATTAAGTTCATCAACCACTGCAAAACCAAAACAAGAAGAGGAGAATACTTTTTTCTGGTAGCTACCCCCAGTTACAGCAGTCAGTCACTTTCCTTCAACATTTTGGGCAACTTTACACATCTAAGAGGGAAATATTTGCTCTATAATTTCTATCAAAATAAAAACTGTAAATTCGGTTTTAAAAGATCTTAATAAAGCCTTTATAATACCAACCAACATAAAAGCCATCCGCATTCCCATCCCCATTCTCACCAATTTAAGGTTTAAACTCATGTTACTTTGGGCTGTTTTATGTTGATTTTACCCCTTAAGACTCCTCATACCATAAGCAAACTAATTCAAAATGTTTAAACTCTAAAATAATCCAAACTATAACAACAGCATATAAAGTGGATGAGTTTGATCCATACATTTATTTAGCTGATTCATAGTATTCACTTAATAGACAAGTACACTGCTACTGCTATATACTGCTAATATTCAGCAATAACGTCACAGCCTAACAGTTGTTTTGATGGCTATTAACACTTAACACTGAACTTAGCTGTCAATCAGAGCTGAGACAATGAGTTGATTAATCAATTAGCCAACTGATTTATAATAATAATAATAATAATAATAATAATAATAATAATAATGGCAACTATTGTGATCATTGTTGTTCATGGTTCCAGCTTGTCACATTTGTGTTTTTGTTGCACTTCCTTTTAATTAGCCTGTTTTAATCATTTTAATTAATTTAAATTGATTAACTTAATTTAAAAATAATTCTGAGGTTTGGACTATTGTCTGGACAAAATGAGAACTGTGAAAATGTCACTATTTTCTGAAATTTCCCAAACACAACCATCCGTCAAATCTCTCTCTCTCTCTCTCTCTCTCTCTCTCTCTCTCTATATATAAGTTAAAACTTAACTACACATTTATGCTTTTGTGAAGATAATGTTCCTGTTATTTTATTTTAAGTGTTTGTATTTTCTCTACTACTGAAATCGAATCGAGTGTCGATCGACAAACCGACACTCGATTAAGTTGGCTGGCTCCCGGAGAGATCTTTGGGCGTTATCAGACGTAAGCAATCGAGAGCCGGGTGCTAAACAGAAAAGGAAGACACTCGAAACTTTTACAAAACCCTTTTTCTTGCTCAAGAACCAAAGCAAGGGCGGCAGGACGGCTTCATAGAGCATTAGTGCACATTATACAAGTATGTGACCCGTGTGTTCACCGTGTGGAGTGGAGTTGAGCCTCCCCGGAGAAGAAAAGATTAACTTGAGACAGTAAGTTTTCCTCCTGGTCATCTGACCGAGTAGCGGAAAGAGCACAAACAATGGCAGCGACCAACAACAACCACAGTTAACGTTAGCCGCTAACTTTGGTTCAGTCCGCGTCGAGGCAGCACTGAAGCTAGTTTCTGACTTCATGGCGAACTGTTATTTTCGCTGTTTAACTTTGTACAAAGTGGTGAAGTTAATTACATAGGGAGATAATAAGGAGCTACGGACTATTTTTTTAATGCGTAGAGGAATGCGCACGCGTACTTTAAATGTTTAAAGAGAAATACTCAAGTTGACAGTAGCATGAAATACACCCTAAATGTAAATAAAAGTTCATAAAGTAAACTTTATAGCCGCACAGCTCTAGCACTGTTGTCCTTGCACTGGAGGCAATGAATGTTCCTGCTGAAATAAATCATAAAATATTTCTCAAAGCTTTGAGTAACGCTGATCTTTATTCTGAACCCACAGTGAGCATCAGTCTACACGACCACACGGTGTAAGAGGCAGTCACCATGGCAACGCAGTTTAGTATCGATGATGCCTTTGTGTTGGAGGGAGATGAGGAGGGAGCTGTGTCTGATGGAGAGACAGACGGATGGAAGGGCAGAGACAAGGACAGAGAAGGAGGAGAGATGACATTTGGTCCTCTTTCTTTCTCTAAACCTCAAACTCATCCCTCGCATGATGCTGCAGGCTCCCCTGATCACAGTAACCTGAAGTATCAGGTACACACACACACACACACACACACACTCTCTCCCACTGTGTGTAGAAAGTGTATAGATGTGTATATCAGGGCCCTCGAATTTGAAATAACCTGCCTGAGAAGATAAGGCTCACAGAATCAGTGACTTATTTTAAATCATTTCTTAAAACCCATTTTTTATAGACTTGCTTTTATGTGATGTTGTCTTTTTATTCGTCTTATTAAATTGTGTTTCTCTTTATTTGTTTTACCTATCTTATTCACAATTTATTTGTTGATTTAAGTTTTTGTTTTTTTGTTGCTCTTTTGCTTTTGTCGGTTTTGGTCTAGTTTTTTGAATAATTTTATACTGACGTTATGCGTCCTACATCTTGCATTATTTGTCCTTTTGTTTTCATCTTATCCTAACTCTTCCCGCGTTTCTTCTTGCTTGTGCTCACTAGGACTGTTTGCCTTTCTTTTGTTGTATGGCCTTCTATATTTCTATGTCTGCTTTTGCGAGTTATTATATTATTATAATAAGTTGTTAACTTGAGACTGAACCTTCTTTATCACATGCTGCTGTTGTTAGAATCTGGAAAATGAAGATGCCTTGGGAAGCAATGGCAACTCCTCTTTCAATAACTTCTTCAAAATCAGGTGGGTCCTACAGGGTCGAGCTCGTGATGTGACTTTGCCTGCATTGAGCTTTGAGTGGGAGATAAAGTGTGTTTGTGTTCTCTCCACAGCGACCCTGCCACTCTGTCTTACTGCAGCTCCCAGTGGTCCTTCAGCACCTTGAGCTCTGTCACACATCTTTCTGCACACTGCTGCGGGTCAGTTCAAACACACACACACACACACACACACACACACACACACAGACAGGCATCACACTCACAACAATAAACACAGTTACTTAAAAAACTGTTCAAAACAGGTGGGTGTCTCATCCGCTGGTGAAGAAAAACAGAAGAGTTGTTCTCGCTTCATTCCTTCTCCTCATCACTGGAGTTGGTAAGTTGTTTTTTTTTATGTTGTATTTTAATCATTTATATGACATAGTAATACTGGAGTTACTAAAACATAAGAAAAAAATAATGAAATAAAATTATATTTGTTAACATAAATATTAGTTAATTCGATATATACATAATTAATGCCATTTTTAACTTTCTTTTTTTTCCTTTTAAAAAAAAAACAAAACTTGATTTCAGGTCATTTTCTAGCAAAGTTTTTAGTAATTTCTCATTGCCACCTTCCCATGATTGAAAAAAATTGAAGAAAAATAAACAAGACAATTTGCTCAGATTTCAAGGGGTTAACTGCTTTTGTACATTTCATTCCAGTAAATATAATTTATTGATAACTTACAAATTTGAGTCAGACGATATATTAAAGGAGTTTATAACTCATTAAATACAAAATATCCAACCATATATATTTTTTTCTGTCTTAAAGTCTTACCTAAAATAGTATTACATTCATTTTATTTTTGTCTTCTGCTCCTGTTTTTATCATATTTTCCTTGGTTTAACCCCACGATTACCTGAGGATAAATGTATGACCATAATGGCTCTTTAAAGGGATAGTTCAGATTTTTTTTCTAGATTTGCCTGAGGTACTTACTAATACTCAGTGTACTACCTACTGTTGATGTCTGTCAGTCTGACATGGAAGCACAGCAATCTACTGCTGCAGATGGGAGTCAGCACTAAAATGTATTTTGAGAGAATTTTTACTGCGTTACCTTAATGTCAGACAGCTGTTTCCATGGGAATATGAAGCCGTTATATCACTCTCTTCAAAGCCAGACTCCATAGAGAAAAACAGTGATTTAACATCACAAGCATAGATGGGAAACTGAAGCAGCTACTTCCCTGTCCAAACACACTGTGTGAAGGATAGGTAAGGCAGTGAAAATACTCTCCGATAGTGTACACTAGAGCTCGACAGATTATAGGCCTGGTCGATTATCGGGGCCAATATTTGGCATTTTACCGATTATCTGTATCCATGTTTTATTTAAACGATTGCTGATAAAATTAATTAATGAAAAAGTGCAAAGAAATTGGCAGCATGGGAAGAACTTTTAAATTGTAAAACCTCAGGGAGCTAATTTTTTTATTTAGGTTTTTTTATTTACATTTTCACTGAACTTTATTCAAAAAGTTGTTGGGAACTCGCTGTATTTAATACTGAAAGGCTTAGTTTTTATTAAACATTTGTTTAAGACATTTAAACGAATTTTTGTGTTGGAGTTTGTTATATTCCAAATTCTAAATATTGACAGAAAGATTTTCATGTTTATTGTAAATGCATATTTGTTCCAAAAATCGGTTATCAGTCTCATTAAGTACAAATCAGTATTGATATCAGTCCTGAAAAACCAATATCGGTCGCCCCCAGTGTACATTCAACTGATAGAGTTTTTTTTTTTTGGTGGAACTATTTTTAGGTGGCTAAAACATGATTTGTTGCCGGCCCCCATTCACAGCAGCCCATTGCTTTAGTGTCTGTGTTGGACTCCAGCCTGCTTCTCCAAACTTGGTACATGCCGACTGACATCTATCTGACATCTGACATATTTAATACACTGACATGTATAATATACTGAATAATGATAAGTACCCCATATAACCCATCCTTAAAAAACCCTGAACTATCCCTTTAAGATCAGCTGCTGGAAATGAAATGTAGATAGCACAGGAATTAAATGTATCAACCTTTAGTCTTTGATAAAGTAGATAAAATGAAATTTAAATGACAAAAAATAATATTCAGCCAGCACAGAAACTTTAGCACGACAAAAGAGCGCTTCATATGAAAAGGCACACCTGCTCCATTATTTGAACATCATTTTAACGTGCTGTGAAAAGCTCAGACCAGATGGTTTGTTCAGTGTTGTGTCAGCCACTGACATGCTTGGCACACTGAACTTTGTCCCCTTGTTTATCCTCTCTCTATGGCAGATTTTTGCCAGTTATCAAAGTTGATGGGGAAAAAGGTCCTAGATACACAGAATATATATTTATGCTCTAGGTTGTCAGCCCACCTTACTGGTGTACTTTTGTATTGTTTTCTTTTAGCTCTCATTTTCACGGGTGTCGTCATACAGCTGAATCCAAATGCAGGTAAGGAAAAGAAGCCATCGAGTGAACCTTGATGGTTTTGATGTTGGTAAATGACACATTGAATCTGTTAAACCAGATGAAAGAAACCTGTAGATAGTTGTATAAAGGCAGGAGAGCAGCGATATACAAACTCCACATAAAAGAAACTGCCAACAAATGAACAGATCAGGAACACAGTGACAGCTGAAACCCAAATACAAACTCACAATACTCACAAACAAATCAAATGAAACAATTTTAAAACAAATTGAACTACCAATTACAAAATGGAACAAAGAAAAAATGTGTTTCATCTTCTTGGTGAAACTGTTGTGACTAGAGTCTTTGAATGTGTTGTCTGGCGGCCCACAAAGAAAGCTCGGCAGCTGTGTGTGTAATTTTGTCTGTACACCATCACACACACACACACACACACACACACACACACAGAGGTGAAGAAGCACCAGTCTTTCAAGGCCAAAGTCCTTTTGATGATAAAGAGCAGTGTTTCTCAATCCAGCATGGATCTGTCCTGCTCATAGCTCTGCTTTTACTACAGAGCTGGAAAACAAAAACCTGTGGGGCTGTTGGGCATGAAGTGTTCATACTGCGACAGTTTTATGTGTACTGTAACAACAAACTATACAAGTAATATTACTTTCCAGTTGCCAATGAAAACCCTAGACAGTAAAGTTGTAGTTTGTACCAAAGTTAGGAGCGCATGATTCAGCGTTTCTCCTAGATTTACTGGTGCGGGGGGGTGGGAGTGGGGGCTGGATAAGGATGATCCTGTAGCTCCTACCAACCAAAAGCGAAAACGTACATAATTCCACATTCACTTTCTGTGTATTGCATCATTATCATTATATTATTTATTAAGTCCAGTCTTGTAGAGGCAGGAGAAGGATCGAGGATCCCGTGGTGAGTCTTGTCACCACTGATGCTAGTTTCATGTTCACCTGCGTCTAAAGAATGCATATATTTTTGCCTGCTTTTCCAGCAGTTGGGGTCGACATCTCTCCATTAGTGATTTATTTGTTGAGACACTGTGATTGTTAACCTTGCAGAACTAGTAAATTCAATGTTTTGCGAGAGAGATATAAAAATGAGAAAAAAATATGTACAAAGGTACATGCCCTGTTGAAGAGCATGAGTTGAAATGCGCAGGCGTCAAGCCCATTTATCGAAGCCTTTTTTTTTTTTTTTCAAAACAGTGTGGCTTGGAGTGTTTTGGTTCTAACTTATTGACATTAACATGTCTAAACTCTCCCTCCTTTTTTGGTCATTTTTGTCCTTGAATCCAAAAGGCACCTTTTTGTGAAACCCACATATGTGAAGTTGCACTCCTCAGACAAACTGTTTTGTAGACAAAATTTAAAATATTAATTAGGGTAATTGTAAAACCTTTGCACGGAGCCAGGCTATTTCCTCGGTCTTTTTTGTGCTAAGTTAAGCTAACAGTCTCATGGCTGCCACTCGTTATTTATCACACACACGGCAGAAGTATTGATCTTCTCAGTCAGCTCCTAGGGAGAAAGCAAATAAGCACATATCCCAAAATGTTGAGCTCTCTGAATGTGTGGTTGCACTGATAAATGCTTGAACAAATGAATTTGTCCTTTCAGGTGTTTCGAGTGCTATTTTCTTTGTACCTGGGTTTCTTCTCTTCATCCCTGGAGGTAAACTGATCCTCTGTTTGCTTGCACTCTTCTTTTACTCTCACGTTTATTTGGTATTAACATCATTCCCTGTACTTCCTCCAGTGTACCATGTGATTTACATCAGCTGTGCGGTCAGCGGAAAAAGAGGCTTCAAACTGTTCTACCTACCTTATTTTGAAAAATGACATTTCATGAGACACTACATTTCCACTACATCTCTTTGTGTGCCATCGTAAAATGAATTTATATTTTGTCACTTTTAACTCAAAAAATGTATTGTCACATTTGTTGTTTTTTCTTGTCATTGTGATGACCACTACTAATTCAGCCACTCAGTGCCTCCACTGCCTTTCCACTACATGAACTGACGACGCTGTGTGTGTGCACCAGAAAGAAGGAGATTGGTCTTGCCTGTGTTTTCCATGTTGTGTGAATAATGACTGTGAAATTACAATAAAACTTTTTTTGTATATTTTAAGATTTGTCTGTTGAGGTAGTTTTTCCAAACAGTGGCAAAGTGCTATATGGCTGTAGCCTGGGGAGAGGACTCAGACTGGCTAACATTACCTACAAATTGCAGTAATGTTTTAAAGAAAGCATTTTAATGTAATGTTCAAAGAATGTTTCAAAGATGTTTATCATTTAAAATAATGTTCAATTAAGGTTTAATGCTGACTGAGACGTAACATTGTAGCTGCAACATTCAGAGGATGCTTTGGTGATGTTGAGAGGTGACAGATCATAGAATGTTCTTCTATAAAACGTTCCCACTATGTTACAAGAGAACAAAGGAAGAGCGTTTTTGTAAACAACATTCAGAAAATGTTTTTGAGGACTGAGATTACAATCCTTTTTTTAGATGAAAATGTAATGTAATGTTTATTTACATTTAATTTTTTTTATGTTTATAGAGAATGTTGAATGAACTTAAACAATCTGTGATTAGGTTTGTGTGTAACTGCTTAAAAGTACAACAAACTTAATGTCACGCTCACCTTTTGAGCTGCTAAGCTTGCTTTTACCATAATCACAACCATTTCTTATCCTGCGTATGCTCTTTTCAAACAAATTAGTGCCTTCACCAATTACTCGTTATTTGGGGTCTTTATTTGGATTGACTTTACAGAGAGTGGTTACAGGGGTTTTAATAGTAAATCAGTGGCTACTTCAAAACAGCGATTAATATAACCATTTTGCTGCACACCATCCAGGCAATCAGAAACAAACATGCACCAGACTACTGCCAAAAGCTGTTTGTTGTAGCTGCTGGTTCTCTAATCACTTACCAGTGGTGCCTCTGAGGAGATTTTCATAGTGGTGGCCAGATGTTTCCACTGAAAATCAAAAACAATAACTGATTGTCAGGAATTTGCTCATGCTATATAGGCTTGCTAAAAGCTGACAGTATGAGAGTTAAGGAATCATATACTGGTTTTTGGTAAATATTACTAATTGTCTGATGTGCAGATACAGTTAGCATTTTGAATCCCGCAGCAACCATATGGTAATGTCTTACGTATCTCCACATGTTAAAAACAATATACAAAGTATATTGACAAGACGGAAGGTAATATTCTAAGAAAAAAAACTCTATATATCTGAGATTTTTTAATGTGCAATAACAGCCACACACCACAGACTCTTTTTGTGCAATAATACTTAAACATTTACACTTATATTTATTAACGCATTTGCATTGTTAAGTTTGTACTGATTGTATTCTTGCTAATCCTAGACTATTGTTTTAGTCATCTTAGACTATTGTTTTATTTCATTGTATTTATTTGTCCTTTCAGCTGGTTTTATATTTTAGTGTCCTATTTTATTGTTGATTTAGCAGAACCTCAGTACTTAATTTCATTCCCTCTCACGAACCTCATATTTTGGAATGACAATTAACCATCTTGAATTTTAAATTAATGTCACAGATTTGCCTTGGAAAAAAAGTGGGATATTTTCTAAGTTTGTAAAGTCACAAATATTTCAGAAAATAAGTTGTACATTTTCAGAGTTTATTGAGTTGCAGATTTGTGAGAAGGCAAGTAAGAATATTTGTTTGTTTGTTTTTTTTTTGGTCAAAAAACCATATCACTTTACTTTGGATCAACTTCATCACACAGACGCTGCCTGCCGTGTATTATGCCTGCTGCGGACAAATTTATCAAATTATTATACTTTGCAGTTGGATTTAGCAATAAAGAAATACTCCTGATTATAATCCAAAATCTCCAGATTATTATCAGCATCTGGACTTTGAAGAGTCATTGTCAGCAGTACTTCCTTTGTGCTAGCTTAAAATGAGCCCACCACAGCCTCTTAAAGACAGTAATAAAGTCCCCCAATAATTTTTTCACTAGGTATGTCCAGTGTGTGTGGGCGTGTGTGTGTGTGTGTGTTGGTGCCTGGCACCTCGGCTTTAGAATAAATTAGTATAAAATCATATTTATGAAAATATGGAGCTCAAATCCTTGATACAAGGGATTGTATTCCTTTAATTCAAAATCGGGACACAAAACTCACTCACATATTTATTTTTGTTCAGATCTTTTGATGAAACCCTTTCAGTTATACTGCAGACGTTTCTCGTGCAGCCTTACTCTGAGACTCATATTACTAATATTCTATACAGTCATGTCTCTAAAACACTATCCAGTTTTTACTTACATTTTAAGTGTCAGTCTTTCTTCTTTCTTTATTTATTTAGTTATCCAGTTTTTATATCCAGTTTTTATGTTGTAAATGGTGATCTTTTTTCTATTTTTTTTGCATTTGCTGAAATTTTCCTATTATTAAATCAAACAAATGTGAAGCTTTCAACAGATAATTAGCATAACTTTTTACTGAAAAATCTTGGCTTTGCTTTTCAAGGCCAAAATAAATAACTTATTTGGGCAGCACTTTTAACAAGCTTTTACCTGACACATCAGCAATAATATAGATCTATAAATTTTACATATATATATATATATATATATATATATATATATATATATATATAATATATATTATTATATTTGAAAAAAAACATTGCCTAAAACATGGAAAGCCCAAAGAAATTAGTCATTCATATTTTACCATTGTTTGTACCTTCAGCTTGAACCCAAGGTAAACATTTTATTTTTTGAGAAATTTTCTGATGACTCGGTGGTTGTTGGGTGTATAAGAGAAGGAGAGGAGGGGGAGTACAGGTCTCTGGTGGACAACTTTGTGGAGTGGTCTGAACATAATCACCTGAGGCTGAATGTTAACAAGACCAGAGAGATGGTGATCGACTTCAGGAAGAAGAGGACGTCGTCACAACCTTTACAGATCCGGGGGGAGACTGTGGAGGAGGTGGAGGCCTACAAATATCTGGGTGTAGTGATCAATAACAGACTGGACTGGAAATCTAACACTGACGCTGTGTACAAGAAGGGGATGAGCAGACTCTACTTCCTGAGGAAGCTACAATCCTTCAACGTGTGCAGCAAGATGTTGGAGATCTTCTACCAGTCTGTTGTCTCCAGTGCCATCTTCTTCGCTGCTGTTTGTTGGGGTAGCAGCATCAGAGCCAGTGACACCAACAGACTTAATAAAATCATTAAGAAAGCTGGCTCTGTGGTGGGTTTTAGGCTGGAGACCGTGGAGACTGTGGTGGAGAGGAGGACACTTAAAAAACTGCTCGCCATCATGAACAATGCTGAGCACCCCCTCCACCGCACACTGGAGCGACAGCGGAGCACCTTCTCCAACAGACTGATTCAGCTTCGCTGTTGAAAGGACAGATACAGGAAATCTTTCCTGCCACAAGCCATCCACCTGTACAATAACTCACCTCTGTCTGCTCTTTAAACTCTGGTCTTAGCTCCATGTCACTCTACACTGCTGACGTTATTTTTATTTATTCAGATACTGTTCCGCACTTTACACATGTATATATGTATATATGTATAGTTTCTTAGTTTTTTTTTTAAAGCGTATTCCTTATATTCTATTAATAATGTGTGCTCTTTATTCTCTTGTTCTTACTGCATGGCGCTGCTACACCCCAATTTCTCAGTTTTGAGATCAATAAAGTATATCTATCTATCTATCTATTTTTGCAGGAAAAAAGTCTATTCCTTCTATTCCTTCAAGATAGAGAATCCATAGAAACACTAGTTATTCCCTCATCTCTGTAAAAACTCTGAATTAAAGTTACATGGGCTACCAATTTTAGACATTATACAGTAGCTCCCACACATCTATGATGCATTTATGATGATGACGCAGTTTGCTCTTATTTTGCCAACTTTTAGAACAGTGTAGGTGTTAAGGCTGTAACTGACTGACTTCTCACACCCACTCAATGTTTATCATTCTCCCTAAATGCAACCATTTTTCTGCCAGTAATTATCCTTCATTTGGTCTAATAATTAACAATATAGTAACCTCCTAGAGTGCATTGTTTACATCATGCAAATCAATACTGCAGCTGGTTGAGATAGACTGAAATAATTGTGCACAGTATTTTAGCAGATCAGCGTGGATTTTGTTTGTAAAAATGGAATATGCAAAGTTAAATCACTACAGCTGTTAGCCAGAATAATAATTCCCTCTATAATATATTGTAGTAGCATTAAATGAAATTACATTACTGAAGGGACTGTATTTTACACTCTCTGAAGCCACAAATATTTTTCCTTGAAGATGACAAAAAGCCTTGTCATGCATGCTGGTTAGCCAGTGTGTATGTTTATGGATTTAAAATGAGACATGTAGAATAAAGCCATTTTAAAAAAAATGAAATATCACTATTTTAGGCTTGGATTTGGTTATGTATATTTCTGATGGAAGTGTTTGTCCTACATACTTTCTTCATTGGCTGGCGGAAATGTGAAAATCCATTGATAACCTCTGTTTTTACAGTTTTTGGCTGTGATATATGGTGTTAATTTGGTGTTTTGTCTGTAAAATAAATTCAAAGAAACAGCTGTTTAAAGTTATATGCCCCTCCCCCGAGACGAAATAAAAACAAGTTTCTCCAATATTTAAAAAAATATCAACATGCCTTACCCTTTTTGCACCAGCCCCTACCCTCATAAATAACGAGCAGTCCCTTAGGTAAGTACAAGTAAAAAATCTTAAGTACTGTGATAACTGACTAATATGTTGTATTTGCAATGAACTGAGAGCATAGATCATCTTGATATACAGTCTATGGTTGAGATTTAATTCGTTATGCATCTTTTTATAAGATAAGTATTTTATATTTTGTATCTATTATTTAAAAAAAAAAAACAGCGCAGTCCACCGCGTTTCCTGTAATAACAGTTCCGCAACCTGCGTCTGGAGGGCGCTCTGAGGCCTACAGCGACTCCTCAATAGACGACTGACTTCGGCAAACATCGTCATCATTCGTGAACTGAGACTCGGTTAAGAATGGAGGAGGAGGCACGCAAGCTTTTCGAGGAAGGAATAAGAAAGAAATTGATCAGTCCTGGTAAAGGAGAGCTATCGACCTTTCCCAATGGAACCAAGGTAAAACTACAGTGTGTTTATTGCCGGTACCAGTTGACTCCAGTCCTCTGAATCAGTTGAAACAAACGCGACGAAGCACGTTAGCTAATGCTATCACTAGCTAATACACTAGACTGTCAGCTCGGTTAATGTTAACAGCAAACGAATTACGCGAATATACGAACGCCGCTGACAAGCTTTGTGACTGTTGCTGTATTGTTGGTGATGAAACGTTAGATTATTTAGGTTTGGCGTTATTTTTTTAGCCGTGTTACATCTTTTTGCTTTATTTTTTTCATCTGATAGAAATCTAGGGGCGGGACAGGATGCCGTGTGTTTACGCAAGGTGATTGGTTTGTGAAGCACGTCAATCATTTTTCTGCTGTTGTGATTGGTTAAATTATGACGGAGAGGGGGGTGTTCCAGAAAGCAGGTTATGTGAAGACTCGTGAGTATGTTAACCCTGAGACGAGGGGAACTACGTTTCAGAAAGAGAGTTAAGACAAACTCTTGAGTCACTCACCATGTTAACTGACTCTGTGAACATAATCTGCTCGCTGGCAGGTTTTCTGTAAGAAACACCGAGTTTCTACCTGTCTCCTCCCACCTGAAGAAAGCTGTCAGACACGGATTGTCCGTATTTTTGCAATCCGACAGGGAGAGGATTTTCAGATCTCGATTGGATGTGCTCTCATTCCTCGATGAATATTTGTTATAATCGCACAGTTGGCTGATTAAAAATAAAATGTCAATTTTTTTTATAATTGGTATTTTATTGAATTGTCAACAATTAGTCTACAAATCAATGTCTCCATTGAGTCTACTTTTAATCTACCTTTCTACTTTTAAATTATAAAATAAATTTATTAAAACAATGAAATAAAACAAAACTCCAATAATAAATTAAATTTAAAAAAGCATCCAAAAAGCTAAAATGCTATCATACAATAAAAGACAGTAAACAAAATCAATAATCACATATCATGTAGCGAAATAAAAGTATCATCCCCACATTTGTATGGGGGGGTTTTACATTTGGGGTTTTAATGACTACATGTTAAAATAGCCACTGAATGAATATTTACTTTGTTAAACATCAAATATGAATAAAACTAAAGTGAGGTCAGCCTACAATCATGGCTGAGTGAAATATGCCTTACCTTTATGAATGATGTTTTTATATTTCATTTTCAGTTGCTTCCAAATGCGTTTTCCCCCTGTGGGATTGCACCTAAATGAAAATCAGAATTTATTCATCCACGACGCAATGATTTTGATAAAGTGCAGTTAATGTTAAGTCAGTAGACACATGCATTCAAACTTACACCTTGACACAAATGACACAGGCAGCGATTTTCTCTCATGATGTTACTTTTCTTTCTAAATATGGGCTCATATTTGCCGTAGGCAGCATGAGGACCTCTAGTTCCAATGGGGTAAAGTAGCTAGGTTTCTTTTTTTCAGCGGTTGCCATGGTGAATGAAGGCTCCAGTGGTTATGACTTTTTATTGAGGTTGTGCGCGTGTTGAGCCCAGGATGAACATACTCAGAGTTTATTGAACTAATTGAGATCAGCCATTCTAGAACCGAACACTCAGAGTTCAGGGTCAGACCTCCTCTCTGGACTAACCCCCAGGCCTGTCAGAAAAGCACAGATTGCTCTTGTTTTTAGTAAATAAGATGTCATGTTTACTTAATACAGCTATTACACAACAATTTAACACTTTCAGACCTGTCATTATAATATCTGTTTTTTTATATCTTTGTATTTTACTCGATGAAATTGTCATTATTTACACAATCGTCGAGGTTTCACATCCAAAGGACTCAACACAGCCAGCCAGTACATGTCACTCAATAAAAAAACTTCTGTGCACTATAATATGAAACATTTGTCCATAAAACTAAAAAAAAGAAGAGATAATTAGAACTTGAATTTTGTCATATTTCATTAGAAAAAACCCCAACTATGAACCATTTTAAAGGAAGAAAAGCTGAATTAAGAACATTGTACACACAAGTTTGGCTTTAGACATTTCTAGCTTCTTCACTTCAGGAGTTATGCTCATTTTTTGGGCACTGTCTATGAGCGTTTTTTTTTTTTTTTACTGGAAGTGGTAAGATGATGTGAACAGCAGAAACAGAGTTTTAATGAAATTTCAAACAATATACTTTGAACAGTATTACTGAAACTGTGAAAATATAAACTTTTAAAATAGATACACAATTGAACTGTTTGCAGTGTTCAGTGTTTCAAGTTTTTGTCCTCTCTGTTTTTACTAGGTGGTTTTCCATTACCGCACCAGCCTGTTGGATGGCACAGTGCTGGATGACTCCAGAACCATGGGTGGCCACAGCAAACCCATGGAGCTCATCTTGGGCAAGAAGTTTAAACTAGCTGCGTGGGAGAGGGTGGTCACCACCATGAAACAAGGCGAAGTTGCAGAATTTGCCTGTGACACTAAGGTGAGTGAGCGGCTACTGAGGAGTCATTGGCTGTCTTGTTTTTTCTTTGCCATTGACCTTTTGTGTTCCCCTCTCAGCACACAGCACTGTACCCGCTCGTGTCTCAGTCCCTGAGAAACATCAGTGCCGGTAAAGACCCCCTGGAAGGACAGAGGCATTGCTGCGGCATCGCCCAGATCCACTCCCACCACTCTCTAGGACACAAGGACCTGGATCAGCTTCAGGCCAGTCCACAGCCTCTTGTGTTTACCATCGAGCTGCTGGAGGTGAGTTTTTCAAATACCCCAAATCAAAATAAACACCCCTGTTTTGTTTTTTTTCCCTATAATTTTGATATGTCCCCTTCATAAAATCGACGGTCAAAACATATTTCTTTTTTTTACCGCAAAATACAGCTAAAAATCATGATATTGTTAATATAATGGCTCACTCGTTACTCTATAGGCAAAAAGTGCCAAATAAAACCACTCTGAGAAATAAGGTACAAGATAGATTAATTAGTCATTTTTTAGACTACGTTTTAAAAAATGACTAATAAATACATGCTTGTTCATATGTAGTTTTTTACCTATCGTTTTGATTTAGTTCAAATTTGCAATAATAGTGCCTTGGTATCTGCCCTACACCTCAAAGCAACATATACATCAAAATATGCAATGATTATAAAACTAGAGTTTTTTAAATATGATATTGTCATAGGATGACATTTCACACTGACACCTTGGTACTAGGAAGTTGCTTTTACTTTAACATATGATGGTATGTGGGCTGTTCAGACAGGCACGTTTATAAAGACTGTCCAAAAACTGTCCAAAAACAACAAAGGTGGTGCAGTAAGGCAAAATGTGTGAACTGAGAGACAAACCTAATTTTCTGTTAATATACAAATACGCAAAAACAAACTTTGTGTGTCAATGTCAATTGTAGTACTGAAGGTGTTTCTGATACAGAGTGCCCAAGGGATAATGCTTTTCTATTGGCCAGCTAGGATGCTAACATCGTCCTGGTTTCCTCTTCAAAAAACATTTAGGATTTTTCCATTGGAAACAAATGTTTGTGATGCTTACATGTTTTGTTCAGCAAGATAATCTTCACAAATGAACAGCACTTTCATGATTTTTGAAGCCTAGATACAATTTCCAGAAGTCAAAAGCTGATCAGGCTGTAAACAAACTACACTACAGTCACGCCGCCACCACTGCGAGGCTGTAAAGCCGTGTTCAGCATGATGACCGTCTGTAATCTCATTTTGCCACTTGTTAATAACCAAAGCTCACAGTGGGGTATTTACTAATGTTTCTTATGTTGTAGAACAAGGGTTCAGGCTTGTACCCAAAAAACGGTTAAAAAAGCCCACTGACTTGGAGAGGAGGGAACCTGAGGTGCTGAAATTCTAACAGATTTCTGGGTTTTAGGAGTCATTCGTGGGGTTCTCTATTGACCTACATGAGAGTGACACCATTTTGGAAATGCATCTTTATATAATGCAGTCCAATCTGACAGACAGCTGAAAACCTGTATAGCACAGTCCAAGCCAAATAAAAATCCATAATGCCCCCTAAGAGGGGATTGATTGTAAGGGAATTGCCATGAATTGCATTATATTGTGGATGCATCTAAAAAAATCTAAATGTTATATGTATTCGCCACAAAGAGCGAAGCACAGCTACAGTTTAACTCTCCTGCAGTGTGAGCTTCAGCTGCTGCTGATCCTTAGTCTCTTTCTTCGCTCAGGTTTTGCCTCCAGGATCCTTCCAGCTCGATGTGTGGGCTATGACCGACGAAGAGAAACTCCAGCTCGTGCCTCAGATCCACGAGGAAGGCAACGTGCTTTTCAAGCAGGGTCAAATTCAGGAAGCCACAGAGAAATATTACAATGGCATCGCCTGCCTCAAAAATCTACAGATGAAGGTTAAAACACAGATGAATACAAGAGCATACAGATCCGGTCCAGTTTTTTTTTAAGTATCTATTTTCTTTAGTATGAACACTTGAATTTGTATTAAAATGAATTTTCCAACTCCTCTTTGGGACTTTGTCTCCCTTTCAGGAGCACCCTGGAGATGAAGCATGGGTGAAGTTGGACCATATGGTCACACCACTGCTCCTCAACTACTGCCAGTGCAAGCTGCTCCAGGGCCAGTACTACGAAGTCATCGAACACTGCTCGTCCCTAGTCTTCAAGTATGAAGGTACGGCAGAAAAGAAAGAATTCTGTTGCTGCTTCAGTTTGTATTTATTTGTCATTTCAAAGAGGGAGCAGTCTATTTGGGATTAGTATAGATTTTTAAAAAAAAGTGTACTCTTGTAATTGTGATTTAGATGACAATAATTATACTTCAGTAGTTAAATGCACAGCTTAAATTGAAAAACTGTCAAGTGTGCCATGACTAACAACCATATTTTTAACGTAATTTAGTTTCCATTATGCAAAAATAAATAGAGCAGCATTAGAGATCTGCCTCTATTATTGCATATGGTTGTTGTCAAAAGTTAACATATCCTTGTAAAGAACATGTACATATGTCACACAGCAGTCTTTAGTTTCCGATATTTGCTATAAGTCTTATTTTTCTGTGATGGAATGACTAGAGTGCATATGACCTCTTCACACACACACACACACACACACACACACACACACACACACACACACTTTTATCAGTTTATTTTGGCTTTTCTGAAAATGTGACCAAATGTGCTGGGTCAAAACAAAAACATACAACAATATCACATGTCTCTTTACTTTTTTGCTAAACATCCAACTGTTCAGCCAGGTCCTTCAAAATAAAAGCACCATGGGTCCTGCTTTGATTTATTTAATTAGAAGAGTACTTTTTTAAATTTCACTGTTAAGTTACTTCCTTAAAACCGTATTTTATTAAATGTTATTATAACAGTGGTGTATTCAACTATATTATATGACAGTAGCTACTTAATTTAATTAATTTCATTCAGTATTTTGTATTTTAGTGGTAAACATTAGTTTAAAGGACATTTAAAAATATCAAGATATATAGTGTGATACAGCCTGAAGATGTTGCATTTTTATTTAATGATAATAATAGCAATACATTTTATTTATAGAGCGCTTTTCTGGAAACTTAAAGACACTTTACATTTTAAAGCCCAGCCCTATCTCCAATTATTCCATCTCAGAAAAATAGCGGTTGTGGAAATAATTGGAAACTCTAGACTGCCATGACATACATGTTCTTTACAAGTGTAGATAAACCAACTGTTCCAAATCTGGTGGATTATTTTATTAATTAAATTTACTTACTTTATCCATCCTCGCAGCTTATGTTTCTAATATCATTTTTTCCACATAAAACAACAAGGTTTTATCAGGGTTTCTGAGTCTTCCACACAGGTGGTCTGTAATATAGTGGCTAAACTTTGTGTGTGGCCAATAGACTTGCAACACCTGCAGTGTTAGGCCCCAATTACACCAACACACGTCGCTACAGGTGCAGCTGCTTCAAAAACACCTCAGCAAAGCAGCTTGGTGGGTCTGCGGCACAGGGCTGCGTGGGGAACCTGGCAATCAAATGTAATTAACGAGAAAACACACCCAAAGTAAGCTCCTGTTACCTCCCCTGTGGCCCCCTTCACACAACTCGTTGCATGCATGCTGAGAAGTATTTGAACAATGGGGCGACCTTCATCGTAATGAAAACTGACTAATGACTGGCTAATGTCAACCTTGTGTCTGTATTCCACATTATCCCAGTGTTCCTACCACATCTTTATCTTTTTGTGTAAAACTCTGCATCTCGCTCGATTTGTTGATCGATTTGACTAGCGGGACGACTCCACTCCTTGCACTGAAAGGCAGAGAATATTTGAATTTTTACGTGTTTGAAAACCGATCAAAAAAAACTTGATATAGCACGATACCACAGATACCACTTTATACTGCAGTTTAAAGTCTCTTTCTGTCACAGAGATGAGGAAATACAAAGATGTTTCTTTTACCTCAACTTCCTTGCTTCCCTTTCAAAACAAAAGCTACCTGTCTGTGTCTCTGTGGACAGAATGCCATCAGTTGCTGATACAATGCATTTTATTTTGAAACATGTACAGGATGGGGTTGTCGGCTGTGCATGAGCTTGTATAACTTCATAAATGAGAGGAATTTGTGCTTATAAATATGAAAATACAGCACTCATATCAGCAGGCAGCGATATGCCTTAAGGCCCAGTTAAAGCTGGTCTAATTTGATGCAGAAAGAATATACTAGTTACAATGATTTCTGTTAGAAAAGTTATAGTGTTATTGAAATTGCACTAATTTTACTGTAAGATGTTTTGTTGGACTGCTGGATTTGAGGTTTTGTTGCTGTAACAAAGAGTAACTGTTTTGTTACTTCTCCTAAAAGTGACCTGAATTTTACATTGTTTTATTTATTTTGCTGTTCGATTGCTAAATGTAGATTGCACTACATTCCTTTTACTTGAGTGGAACAAGCTCTTGCATTGATTTTATTTTGGAGAGACTTTACATCAGACTGTAAAACACAGATTACCAGTTAAGACTGGGCTATTTTTTGTTAAGGAATAATGCCCTGAAGTGTATGACAAGTTTCAAAATGTTATTTTCAGTAATTTTTTGTTATATTTATTGAGTAATAAAAAAATAATAGTTAGATCATTTAAAAAAATAATCGATAGATTAATTGATAAAAAAAATAATCCTTAGGTGCAGCCCTAGATATCTGCATGACAGGTGTGCTATCAAAAGAAAACACTGTCCTAGATCCTTCTTTAAATTTCATAAACTATGGTGTCACAGCTTGTTGTCTGAGCCCTTTCTGTAAGTGCAGTGGTTTGTTGGCCATGTTAAGTTGTGCATAAGTATGTTTGTTGAGCCCAACTTGCATTTAAGTGCATATGGAGAATTTGTATTGATGTATTTTGTCCCCGTGCTGACAGACAACGTGAAGGCCTTCTACAAGCGGGCTAAGGCCCACGCTGCAGTGTGGAATGAGGTCGAGGCACGGGCGGACTTCAACAAGGTGTTGGAACTGGACCCCTCTCTGGGACCGTCTGTTGCCAAGGAGCTGAAGGCCATGGAGGAGAGGATCCGCATCAAAGAGAAGGAGGAAAAGGGTCGTTACAAAGGCCTTTTCAACTACAATGCACCACCAGCCACTGCCACTACGGTCAGTCCACTCTGAGTTTTTTTCCTTTTAATTGCAACTATTTAAGCTTATTTCAGGGTTTGGGGGGTCATGAAAAACCTGGAAAAGTCATGGAATTTGCAAATATCAATTTCCAGGCCTGGAAAAGTTTTGGAAAATTAAATATACCTTGAAATTTTTGGAAAAGTCATGGAACTTTGTTTCACAATTCTGTATAATAACACATGATGTGTTAAGCACCACTGGACATTTATAAAAAAAAAAATCAAATGTTACTGGCTGTAGTGTTTTAGTGATTTAAACATGCCTTCCAAATGCATGTTTTATTTAAACAATTACAAATCACAATTTTTTTAGAAAAAAAAAAAAAACCTCACCAAAAAAAAAGCCAACATTTTGTCTATAAAAAAAACTTAGGGGTTTTTGGGGGGGGGGGGGGTCCTTAGAAAATTTTTAAAGATAAAAGAAGAAAATCTCCAAAATGTTAAAAGGAAAACATGGTGGTAAAATATATCCAGAATATTGCCATTTACAGTTGTATATCCCTTCCAGAAAGCCAAAATAAAAAATAAGCTTAAAAAATTATCTGACAGGCTGCCCCCTTTATGCACTACCCTGTCCCTCATAAATAACAAACAGTCCCTTAGTAATCTACTTGTGCTCTGATTTCATAATTTTTCAAAAAATAATAAATTTGATTTTAAAGAATTATTATGAGTAATGAAAAAGAACTGATTGGTCGTTTCAGAGAATGTATGGTCTTTAAAATTTGCTTCAAAGTCATGAAAAAGTCTTGGAAAGTTACTGGATAAAATGTGCATGGCCCCTGTTTTTCGTTAGAACATAATGAATTAGAAACTTACAGAAGTATCTGCTCTTCCTCCTCACAGGGTTGAATCTCACAGCGGTTCGGAATAAGAGGATGCCTGTGAATTTCAAGATGGAGGAGAAACAGTAGATGCTGCTGGTGTTGTAGTTTTTTATCCTGCCACCCTCTGCCCTCTATGGTACCCGCACACACACACACACACACACACACACACACACACACACACACACACACACACACACACACACACACTCACACTCACACTGTCAGCTCCAACACACAAAGTCACATATATATAACTGAGGTGTGACTCATTCCTGCCTCCTCTAAACTCCCTCTCTCTAAAGGTCAGTCTCACTCTTTGATTAGGACATGCTGCTGACATTATCGGCTTGACTTTAATGAAAGTGTAAGATCCCACAGAAACCATCCTGTAAGGTATGTATCGGCCAACGGCATCAATATCTCATGGTTTTCGATCTTAGGAAACTCATAGCTTGTTGGTCAATTACTTGCTCACAGTAATGAGCTACGTTACCTTTAGCAACATTTCTCACAGGATTTGTTGCAGAGAGATTTTGCTTCTTTTTTTTGATTTAATGATGAATTCATCAGCTGTTGGTGGAAAGTCATTGTATGGCAACCTATATAACAAACAGCAAGTCGCCACAGTATTAGAAACATGTAGCCTCAGCAGTTTATGTTGTCTTGCTTTCTGTAAAATATACAGAACTGTTGGATAATCCTTAAATTATTTGGCCCAATGCATTCCAGATAGAAATGCTCTCCTCTCTGAAAACCAAGGAATACTTTTTTTTTTTTGCACAATGGGACATAATGTACTCGTATACACACCTCTGCCTTGCACCACAAGAGCCCCCCTTCTACCTTGGTCACAGCGGAAGCACTGGAATAAGCAGGAGTCCATTATCTCCTGGTAGATGCGACTGGGAAACCGAGCCGTCTGTGACAATCATTAGAAAACACACATGGACTTGTGTTATATTTGCTTTCTCCTATGTACTTATTTCACATATGTAAGAAATACAACATTATGTTGTTTTTGTCAAGCGATGTACTCAGCAAAGCCCTCACGATCTCCTTCACCTCGCTTAGTAAGAGCCACTCATCACTCTTCATGTGAAGCAGCAGGTCATTAACCTGCCTGAAGTGAGATGCTGTTGAGGTTGTGATTATGTAACTGAAAATAAATGTGTGTATATCCTCGGTTTTGCATTTTCTTTAACCCGCACACTCATTTCAGTCAAATTTGTACAGTTTTGACATTCAACAGCAGTAAACACCCTAAAAGCCATTCTTTTTGCCTGAAATTTATTGACATTCCAAAGTGTACCAAAATGTGCAATTATTTAAATACATTACAGTAAATTTCATACTTTTTGTACGTTGAGGTTACTCCAGGGCTGTTAGACACATATATCAAATGAAATGATACTTTTAGGAAATCTTGAAACTGAAACTCTCCATGCCGTGTCAGTGATTTTATGCTTCTGCGCCAGCAATAGCAGAGCCGAGAGGCATTATGTTCTCTTGTTTTCCTGTCCATCCATTTGTACGTCGCTCACAAAAACATCATATGTAGTGCACTGTCAAAAAGGTCATAGTATATTACATTGTCTAAAGTGTCACAAAAATGTCCTAATATTGTATGTTGTCAAAAATGTCACAGAAACATTGTATTGTATGTCTTCAAAAATGTCACATCATAGTGTAGTTGACTGTCAAAAATGTCATCATATAGTTTGACCTTAAAAAAAGTCATAGTATGTATCTTCAAAAATGTCACAAAAACATAATTTTATACTATGTTGTGTGAAAATGTCCCAAAAAAGCCCAAAGTACAGCATGTCTTTAAAAAAATGTCATAGTATAGTACATCATCAAAAAAGTCACAAAAGTTTAATCATATTGTATGACCTTAAGAAGCGTATATCAAGTATAGTATATAGTATATCTAATATAGTATATCTTCAAAAAAGGTGTATGTCCTTAAAAAAATGTCACACAAAGGTCATAGGATACTATGTCATCAAAAATGTCACAAAAACATAGTATAGTATGCCATTAAAAATGACACAAAAAGGTCATAGCATACTATGTCTTCAAAAATATTGTTTTGTTGTATGTCGTTAAAAAAGGTCATACTATTGTATGTCGTCAAAAACGTCACGAGAAAGTCATACTTTAGTATGATGTCAAAATGTCACAAAGAGCTCAGTGTAGTTTGTTGTCAAAAATGTCATAGTATAGTGTAAAGTCACAAATAGCAAACAAGTAGTGTAGTATGTCATCAAAAATATCAGAGTATGATACCACACAGTATGATATATGGTTAAAAAAAGTCCTAGTATGTCGTCCAAAATCACTTCAAAAAAGTCGATGCTACAGTATGGCTGAAAATGACACATTATAGCTGGTAAAGATGCGTCATATTGTACAAAGTTGAAAAAAAGACGAATGAGGCCAAAAAGGTCATAATTTAGCATGTTGAAAAAATGCCCCAAAATGCCATAGTATAATATGTCGAAAAATGTCAAATTTTGGCATGTCATGAAAATGGCTGAAAATGTCAAATTATAGCTTGTAGAGAGTCATCATGCAAAACAAAGTGGGGAAAAAAAGGCCAAAAGAGGCCCAAAACATCTTAGTTTAACATGTTTTTAAAAAATGGCTTAAAACGCCATAGTATAGTATGTAAAAAAATGTCAAATTTTGACATGTCATGAAAATGGCTAAAAATGACATATTATAGCTTCTCGAGACGTGTCATAGTACACACAGTCGAAAAAATGGCCAGTGAGGCCAAAAACGTCATAATTTAGCGTATTGAAAAAATGTCCGAAAACGCCATAGAATAGTATGTCGGAAACGTCAAATTTTGACATGTCATGAAAATGGCTGAAATAGCATATTATAACTTGTAGAGACGTGTCATCATTTACAAAGTCGAAAAAAAGGTTGATGAGGCCAAAAACGTCATAATTTAGCATGTTGAAAAAATGGCTGAAAGCGACATAGTATCGTATGTCGAAAAATGTCAAATTTTGACATGTCATAAAAATGGCTTAAAACGACATATCAAAGCTTGTAGACGCGTATCATAGTATACAAAGTGGAAACAAAGACTAAAAAAGGCCAAAAACATCATAATTTAACGTGTTGAAAAAACTGGCGGAAAGCGGCATAGTATAGTATGTCGAAAAATATCAAATTTTGACATGTTATAAAAATGGCTGAAAATGACTTATTAAAGCTTGTATACACGCATCATACTATACAAAGTGGAAACAAAGACTAAAAAAGGCCAAAGACATCAGAATTTAACGTATTGAAAAGATTGTCGACAACGCCATAGTATAGTGTGTCGAAAAATATCAAATTTTGACATGTCATGAAAATGGCCAAAAATGACATATTATAGCTTGTAGACACGCGTCACAGTATCCAAAGTGGAAACAAAGACCAAAAATGGCCAAAAACATCAGACTTTAACATGTTGAAAAAATGGCAGAAAACGCCATAGTATAGTATGTTGAAAAATATCAAATTTTGACATGTCATGAAAATGGCCTAAAACGACATATTATAGCTTGTAGAGACGTGTGATAGTATACAAAGTGGAAACAAAGACTAAAAAGGGCCAAAAACATAATAATTTAATGTGTTGAAAAAATTGGCGAAAACGTCATAGTATAGTATGTCGAAAAATATCATATTTTGACATGTCATGAAAATGGCTGAAATAGCATATTATAACTTGTAGAGACGTGTCATCGTTTACAAAGTCGAAAAAAAGGTCGATGGGGCCAAAAACGTCATAATTTGGCATGTTGAAAGAATGGCCGAAAACGACATAGTATAGTATGTCGAAAAATATCAAATTTTGACATCATGAAATTGGCTGAAAATGTCATATTATAGTGTGGAGAGATGCGTGATAGTATACAAAGTGGAAACAAAGACTAAACAAGGCCAAAAACGTCATAATTTAGCATGTTGAAAGAATGGCCGAAAGCGACATAGTATCGTATGTCGAAAAATATCAAATTTTGACATGTTATAAAAATGGCTGAAAATGACTTATTGAAGCTTGTATACACGCATCATACTATACAAAGTGGAAACAAAGACTAAAAAAGGCCAAAGACATCAGAATTTAACGTATTGAAAAGATTGTCGAAAAGGCCATAGTATAGTATGTTGAAAAAAAATATCAAATTTTGACAAGTCATGAAAATGGCCAAAAACAGCATATTTTAGCTTGTAGAGAAGCGTGATAGTGTACAAAGTGGAAAGAAAGAGTAAAAAAGGCCAAAAACATCAAAATTTAATATGTTGAAAAAATTGTTGAAACCGCCATAGTATAGTATGTCGAAAAATATCAAATTTTGACGTTATAAAAATGGCTTAAAATGACTTATTAAAGCTTGTATACACGCATCACAGTATCCAAAGTGGAAACAAAGACTAAAAAAGGCCCAAAACATCAGAATTTAACATGTTGAAAAAATTGGCAAAAACGTCATAGTATAGTATGTCGAAAAATGTCAAATTTTGACGTCATGAAAATGGCCAAAAACGACATATTATAGCTTGTAGAGACGTGTGATAGTATACAAAGTGGAAACAAAGACTAAAAAAGGCCAAAAACATCAGAATTGAACATGTTGAAAAAATTGTCGAATCCGCCATAGTATAGTTTGTCGAAAAATATCAAATTTTGACATGTCGTAAAAATGGCTTAAAACTACATATTAGAGCTTGTAGAGACGTGTGATGGTATAGAAAGTGGAAACAAAGAGTAAAAAAGGCTAAAAACATCAGAATTTAACGTGTTGAAAAAATTGGCGAAAACATCATAGTATAGTATGTCAAAAAAATATCAAATTTTGACATGTCATGAAAATGGCCAAAAACGACATACTATAGCTTGTAAAGTCACGTCATAGTATACAAAGTGGAAACAAAGACTAAAAAGGGCCAAAAACATCAGAATTTAACATGTTGAAAAAAACTGTCGACAACGCCATAGTATAGTATGTCGAAAAATGTCAAATTTTGACGTCATGAAAATGGCCAAAAACGACATATTATAGCTTGTAGAGAAGCGTGATAGTGTACAAAGTGGAAACAAAGAGTAAAAAAGGCCAAAAACATCAAAATTTAACATGTTGAAAAAATTGTTGAAACCGCCATAGCATAGTATGTCGAAAAATATCAAATTTTGACATGTTATAAAAATGGCTTGAAATGACTTATTAAAGCTTGTATACACACATCACAGTATCCAAAGTGGAAACAAAGACTAAAAAAGGCCCAAAACATCAGAATTTAACATGTTGAAAAAATTGTCAAAACCGCCATAGTATAGTATGTCGAAAAATGTCAAATTTTGACATGTCATGAAAATGGCCAAAAACGACATATTATAGCTTGTAAAGTCACGTCATAGTATACAAAGTGGAACTAAAGACCAAAAAAGGCCAAAAACATCATAATATCACGTATTGAGAAAACTGTTGACAACGCCATAGTATAGTATGTCGAAAAATGTCAAATTTTGACGTCATGAAAATGGCCAAAAACGACATATTATAGCTTGTAGAGAAGCGTGATAGTGTACAAAGTGGAAACAAAGAGTAAAAAAGGCCAAAAACATCAAAATTTAACATGTTGAAAAAAACTGTCGACAACGCCATAGTATAGTATGTCGAAAAATATCAAATTTTGACGTTATAAAAATGGCTTAAAATGACTTATTAAAGCTTGTATACACGCATCACAGTATCCAAAGTGGAAACAAAGACTAAAAAAAGGCCCAAAACATCAGAATTTAACATGTTGAAAAAATTGTCAAAAACCGCCATAGTATAGTATGTCGAAAAATGTCAAATTTTGACATGTCATGAAAATGGCCAAAAACGACATACTATAGCTTGTAAAGTCACGTCATAGTATACAAAGTGGAAACAAAGACTAAAAAGGGCCAAAAACATCAGAATTTAACATGTTGAAAAAATTGTCAAAACCGCCATAGTGTAGTATGTTGAAAAATGTCAAATTTTGACTTGTTATAAAAATGGCTTAAAATGACTTATTAGAGCTTGTATACACGCATCACAGTATCCAAAGTGGAAACAAAGACTAAAAAAGGCCCAAAACATCAGAATTTAACATGTTGAAAAAATTGTCAAAACCGCCATAGTATAGTATGTTGAAAAATGTCAAATTTTGACATGTCATAAAAATGGCCAAAAACGACATAATATAGCTTGTAGAGATGCGTCATAGTATATAAAGTGGAACTAAAGACCAAAAAAGGCCAAAAACATCATAATATCACGTATTGAAAAAACTGTTGACAACGCCATAGTATAGTTTGTTGCAAAATATCAAATTTTGACGTCATGAAAATGGCTAAAAATGTCATATTATAGCTTGGAGAGATGCGTCATAGTATATAAAGTGGAACTAAAGACCAAAAAAGGCCAAAAACATCATAATATCACGTATTGAAAAAACTGTTGACAACGCCATAGTATAGTTTGTTGCAAAATATCAAATTTTGATGTCATGAAAATGGCCAAAAACAACATATTAGAGCTTGTAGAGACGTGTGATGGTATAGAAAGTGGAAACAAAGAGTAAAAAAGGCTAAAAACATCATAATTTAACGTGTTGAAAAAATTGGCGAAAACGTCATAGTATAGTATGTCAAAAAATATCAAATTTTGACATGTCATAAAAATGGCTAAAAATGTCATATTATAGCTTGGAGAGATGCGTCATAGTGTACAAAGTGGAACTAAAGACCAAAAAGGCCAAAAACATCATAATATCACGTATTGAAAAAACTGTCGACAACGCCATAGTATGTCGAAAAATATCAAATTTTGACATATCGTAAAAATGGCTTAAAACGACATATTATAGCTTGTAGAGACGTGTGATAGTATACAAAGTGGAAACAAAGACTAAAAAGGGCCAAAAACATCAAAATTTAACATGTTGAAAAAATTGTCAAAACCGCCATAGTATAGTATGTCGAAAAATGTCAAATTTTGACATGTCATGAAAATGGCCAAAAACGACATATTATAGCTTGTAAAGTCACGTCATAGTATACAAAGTGGAAACAAAGACTAAAAAGGGCCAAAAACATCATAATATCACGTATTGAAAAAACTGTTGACAACGCCATAGTATAGTATGTCGAAAAATGTCAGATTTTGACATGTCATAAAAATGGCTTAAAAGGACATATCAAAGCTTGTAGACATGTATCATAGTATCCAAAGTGGAAGCAAAGACTAAAAACGGGCCAAAAACATCAGAATTTAACATGTTGAAAAAACTGTCGACAACGCCATAGTATAGTATGTCGAAAAATATCAAATTTTGACATGTTATAAAAATGGCTTAAAATGACTTATTAAAGCTTGTATACACGCATCACAGTATCCAAAGTGGAAACAAAGACTAAAAAAAGGCCCAAAACATCAAAATTTAACATGTTGAAAAAATTGTCAAAACCGCCATAGTATAGTATGTTGAAAAATGTCAAATTTTGACATGTCATGAAAATGGCCAAAAACGACATACTATAGCTTGTAAAGTCACGTCATAGTATACAAAGTGGAAACAAAGACTAAAAAGGGCCAAAAACATCAGAATTTAACATGTTGAAAAAACTGTCGACAACGCCATAGTATAGTATGTCGAAAAATGTCAAATTTTGACGTCATGAAAATGGCCAAAAACGACATATTATAGCTTGTAGAGAAGCGTGATAGTGTACAAAGTGGAAACAAAGAGTAAAAAAGGCCAAAAACATCAAAATTTAACATGTTGAAAAAACTGTCGACAACGCCATAGTATAGTATGTCGAAAAATATCAAATTTTGACGTTATAAAAATGGCTTAAAATGACTTATTAAAGCTTGTATACACGCATCACAGTATCCAAAGTGGAAACAAAGACTAAAAAAAGGCCCAAAACATCAGAATTTAACATGTTGAAAAAATTGTCAAAACCGCCATAGTATAGTATGTCGAAAAATGTCAAATTTTGACATGTCATGAAAATGGCCAAAAACGACATACTATAGCTTGTAAAGTCACGTCATAGTATACAAAGTGGAAACAAAGACTAAAAAGGGCCAAAAACATCAGAATTTAACATGTTGAAAAAATTGTCAAAACCGCCATAGTGTAGTATGTTGAAAAATGTCAAATTTTGACTTGTTATAAAAATGGCTTAAAATGACTTATTAGAGCTTGTATACACGCATCACAGTATCCAAAGTGGAAACAAAGACTAAAAAAGGCCCAAAACATCAGAATTTAACATGTTGAAAAAATTGTCAACGCCATAGTATAGTATGTCGAAAAATGTCAAAGTTTGACATGTCATAAAAATGGCTTAAAACGACATATCAAAGCTTGTAGACACGTATCATAGCATACAAAGTGGTAACAACGACTAAAAAAGGCCAAAAACATCGTAATTTAGTGTGTTGAAGAAATTGTTCGAAAGCGCCATAGTATAGCATGTCGAAAAAAGTCAAATTTTGACATGTCATGAAAATGGCCAAAAACGACATATTATCGCTTGTAGACACGTGTCACAGTATACAAAGTGGAAACAAAGACTAAAAAAGGCCAAAAACATCATAATATCACGTATTGAAAAAACTGTTGACAAAGCCATAGTATAGTTTGTCGCAAAATATCAAATTTTGACGTCATGAAAATGGCCAAAAACAACATATTAGAGCTTGTAGAGACGTGTGATGGTATAGAACGTGGAAACAAAGAGTAAAAAAGGCTAAAAACATCATAATTTAACATGTTGAAAAAATTGGCGAAAACGTCATAGTATAGTATGTCAAAAAATATGAAATTTTGACATGTTATAAAAATGGCTTAAAATGACTTATTAAAGCTTGTATACACGCATCACAGTATCCAAAGTGGAAACAAAGACTAAAAAGGGCCAAAAACATCAGAATTTAACTTGTTGAAAAAATTGTCAAAACCGCCATAGTATAGTATGTCGAAAAATATAAAATTTTGACATGTCATGAAAATGGCCAAAAACGACATATTATAGCTTGTAGAGAAGCGTGATAGTGTACAAAGGGGAAACAAAGAGTAAAAAAGGCCAAAAACATCAAAATTTAACATGTTGAAAAAATTGTTGACAACGCCATAGTATGTCGAAAAATGTCAAAGTTTGACATGTCATGAAAATGGCTAAAAATGTCATATTATAGCTTGGAGAGATGCGTCATAGTATACAAAGTGGAACTAAAGACCAAAAAAGGCCAAAAACATCATAATTTAGCGTTTCGAAAAAATTGGCCGAAAGCGCCGTATGTCGAAAAATATAAAATTTTGACATGTCATGAAAATGGCTAAAAACGAAATATTATAGCTTGTAGAGAAGCGTGATAGTGTACAAAGTGGAAACAAAGACTAAAAAGGCAAAAACATCATAATTTAACATGTTGAAAAAATTGGCGAAAACGTCATAGTATAGTATGTTGAAAAATGTCAAATTTTGACATGTCATGAAAATGGCCAAAAACGACATATTATAGCTTGTAGAGAAGCGTGATAGTGTACAAAGTGGAAACAAAGAGTAAAAAAGGCCAAAAAAACATCAAAATTTAACATGCTGAAAAAATTGTTGAAACCGCCATAGTATAGTATGTCGAAAAATATAAAATTTTGACATGTCATGAAAATGGCTAAAAACGAACATATTATAGCTTGTAGACACGCATCATAGTATACAAAGTGGAAACAACGACTAAAAAAGGCCAAAAACATCATAATTTAGCGTTTCGAAAAATTGGCCGAAAGCGCCATAGTATAGTATGTCGAAAAATGTCAAATTTTGACATGTCATGAAAATGGCCAAAAAATATTATAGCTTGTAGAGAAGCGTGATAGTGTACAAAGTGGAAACAAAGACTAAAAAGGGGCAAAAAACATCATAATTTAACATGTTGAAAAAATTGGCGAAAACGTCATAGTATAGTATGTTGAAAAATGTCAAATTTTGACATGTCATGAAAATGGCCAAAAACGACATATTATAGCTTGTAGAGAAGCGTGATAGTGTACAAAGTGGAAACAAAGAGTAAAAAAGGCCAAAACATCAAAATTTAACATGCTGAAAAAATTGTTGAAACCGCCATAGTATAGTATGTCGAAAAATATAAAATTTTGACATGTCATGAAAATGGCTAAAAAACGACATATTATAGCTTGTAGACACGCATCATAGTATACAAAGTGGAAACAACGACTAAAAAAGGCCAAAAACATCATAATTTAGCGTTTCGAAAAAATTGGCCGAAAGCGCCCATAGTATAGTATGTCGAAAAATGTCAAATTTTGACATGTCATGAAAATGGCCAAAAACGACATATTATAGCTTGTAGAGAAGCGTGATAGTGTACAAAGTGGAAACAAAGACTAAAAAGGGGCAAAAACATCATAATTTAACATGTTGAAAAAATTGGCGAAAACGTCATAGTATAGTATGTCGAAAAATATCAAATTTTGACGTTATAAAAATGGCTTAAAAAACGACATATCAAAGCTTGTAGACACGTATCATAGTATACAAAGTGGAAACAAAGACTAAAAAGGGGCAAAAACATCATAATTTAACATGTTGAAAAAATTGGCGAAAACGTCATAGTATAGTATGTCGAAAAATAACAAATTTTGACATGTTATAAAAATGGCTTAAAATGACTTATTAAAGCTTGTATACACGCATCACAGTATCCAAAGTGGAAACAAAGACTAAAAAGGGCCAAAAACATCAGAATTTAACTTGTTGAAAAAAATTGTCAAAACCGCCATAGTATAGTATGTCGAAAAATATAAAATTTTGACATGTCATGAAAATGGCCAAAAACGACATATTATAGCTTGTAGAGAAGCGTGATAGTGTACAAAGGGAAACAAAGAGTAAAAAAGGCCAAAAACATCAAAATTTAACATGTTGAAAAAATTGTTGACAACGCCATAGTATGTCGAAAAATGTCAAAGTTTGACATGTCATGAAAATGGCTAAAAATGTCATATTATAGCTTGGAGAGATGCGTCATAGTATACAAAGTGGAACTAAAGACCAAAAAAGGCCAAAAACATCATAATTTAGCGTTTCGAAAAAATTGGCCGAAAGCGCCGTATGTCGAAAAATATAAAATTTTGACATGTCATGAAAATGGCTAAAAACAACATATTATAGCTTGTAGACACGCATCATAGTATACAAAGTGGAAACAACGACTAAAAAAGGCCAAAAACATCATAATTTAGCGTGTTGAAAAAAATGGCCGAAAGCGCCATAGTATAGTATGTTGAAAAATATCAAATTTTGACATGTTAGAAAAATGGCTTAAAACGACATATCAAAGCTTGTAGACACGTATCATAGCATACAAAGTGGAAACAAAGAGTAAAAAAAAGGCAAAAAAACATGATAATTTAACATATTGAAAAAATTGTCGAAAATGCCATAGTATAGTATGTCGAAAAAAAAATGTCAAATTTTGACATGTCATGAAAATGGCCCAAAAAACGAAATATTATAGCTTGTAGAGAAGCGTGATAGTGTACAAAGTGGAAACAAAGACTAAAAAGGGGCAAAAACATCATAATTTAACATGTTGAAAAAATTGGCGAAAACGTCATAGTATAGTATGTTGAAAAATGTCAAATTTTGACATGTCATGAAAATGGCCAAAAACGACATATTATAGCTTGTAGAGAAGCGTGATAGTGTACAAAGTGGAAACAAAGAGTAAAAAAGGCCAAAAACATCAAAATTTTTAATGCTGAAAAAATTGTTGAAACCGCCATAGTATAGTATGTCGAAAAAATATAAAATTTTGACATGTCATGAAAATGGCTAAAAACGACATATTATAGCTTGTAGACACGCATCATAGTATACAAAGTGGAAACAACGACTAAAAAAGGCCAAAAACATCATAATTTAGCGTTTCGAAAAAATTGGCCGAAAGCGCCATAGTATAGTATGTCGAAAAATGTCAAATTTTGACATGTCATGAAAATGGCCAAAAACGACATATTATAGCTTGTAGAGAAGCGTGATAGTGTACAAAGTGGAAACAAAGACTAAAAAGGGGCAAAAACATCATAATTTAACATGTTGAAAAAATTGGCGAAAACGTCATAGTATAGTATGTCGAAAAATATCAAATTTTGACGTTATAAAAATGGCTTAAAACGACATATCAAAGCTTGTAGACACGTATCATAGTATACAAAGTGGAAACAAAGACTAAAAAGGGGCAAAAACATCATAATTTAACATGTTGAAAAAATTGGCGAAAACGTCATAGTATAGTATGTCGAAAAATAACAAATTTTGACGTTATAAAAATGGCTTAAAATGACATATCAAAGCTTGTAGACACGTGTCATAGTATACAAAGTGGAAACAAAGACTAAAAAAGGCCAAAAACATCAGAATTTAGCGTGTTGAAAAAATGGCCGAAAGCGCCATAGTATAGTATGTTGAAAAATATCAAATTTTGACATGTTAGAAAAATGGCTTAAAACGACATATCAAAGCTTGTAGACACGTATCATAGCATACAAAGTGGAAACAAAGAGTAAAAAAGGCAAAAAAACATGATAATTTAACATATTGAAAAAATTGTCGAAAATGCCATAGTATAGTATGTCGAAAAATATCACATTTTGACATGTCATGAAAATGGCTAAAAATGTCATATTATAGCCTGGAGAGATGCGTCATAGTATACAAAGTGGAAACAAAGAGTAAGAAAGGCCAAAAAAATCAAAATTTAACATGTTGAAAAAATTTGTTGAAACCGCCATAGTATAGTATGTTGAAAAATATCAACTTTTGATGTCATGAAAATGGCCAAAAACAACATATTAGAGCTTGTAGAGACGTGTGATAGTATAGAAAGTGGAAACAAAGAGTAAAAAAGGCTAAAAACATCATAATTTAACGTGTTGAAAAATTGGCGAAAACGTCATAGTATAGTATGTCAAAAAATATCAAATTTTGACATGTCATGAAAATGGCCAAAAACGACATATTATAGCTTGTAAAGTCACGTCATAGTATACAAAGTGGAAACAAAGAGTAAAAAAGGCCAAAAACATCAGAATTTAACATGTTGAAAAAATTGTCGTAACCGCCATAGTATAGTATGTCGAAAAATGTCAAAGTTTGACATGTCATAAAAATGGCTTAAAACGACATATCAAAGCTTGTAGACACGTATCATAGCATACAAAGTGGTAACAACGACTAAAAAAGGCCAAAAACATCATAATTTAGCGTGTTGAAGAAATTGTTCGAAAGCGCCATAGTATAGTATGTCGAAAAATGTCAAATTTTGACATGTCATGAAAATGGCCAAAAACAACATATTATCGCTTGTAGACACGTGTCACAGTATACAAAGTGGAAACAAAGACTAAGAAAGGGCCAAAAACATCATAATTCAGCATGTTGAAAAATGGCCGAAAGCGCCATAGTATAGTATGTCGAAAAATGTCAAATTTTGACATGTTATGAAAAGGGCTGAAAATGACTTTTTAAAGCTTGTATACACGCATCACAGTATCCAAAGTGGAAACAAAGACTAAAAAAGGCTGGAAACATCATAATTTAACATTTCAAAAAAAATGGTCGAAAACACCATAGTATAGTATGTCAAAAAATGGCACATTTTGACATGTCATGAAAATGGCTGAAAACAACATATTATAGCTTGTCATAATATACAATTCGAAAAAAAAAGGTCAGTGAGGCCAAAAACGTCATGATTTAGCATGTTGAAAAAATGTAAACAAAGTGGAAAAAAAGGTCAAAAGAGGCCAAAAACATCTTAGTTTAACATGTTTTTAAAAAAATGGCCGAAAACGTCATAGTATAGTATGTCCAAAACGTCATATTTTGGCATGTCATAAAAATGGCTGAAAATGACATATTATTGCTTGTAGAGACGTGTCATAGTATACAAAGTCCAAAAAAGAGGAGAAAAAGGTCCAAATTTGCAAGTTTAAAAAATGGCCGAAAATGCCATAGTATAGTATTTCGAAAAATTTCAAATTTTGACATGTCGTGAATATAGCTGAAAAAAACATATTATAGCTCGTAGAGACACGTCATAGTAGACAAACTGGAAACAACAACTAAAAAAGGCTGAAAAAATCTTAATTTAGCATGTCGAAAAAATGGCCGAAAACACCATAGTATAGCATGTTGAAAATTTTTGAATTTTGACATGTCATAAAAATGTCTTAAAACAACATATTGTAGCTTGTAGAGACTCATCATTGTAAACAACATGGAAAAAAAGGTCAGTGAGGCCAAAAATGTCTTACTTTAACATGTTTTTAACAAATGGCTGAAAACGCCATAGTATTAGTAGTGTGTCCAAAATGTCAAATTTTTACATGTCATTAAAATGGCTGAAAATAACATATCATAGCTTGTAGAGATGCATCATAGTATACAAAATGGAAACAAAGACCATAAAACATCATAATTAAGCATGGCAAAAAAATGGCATAAAACTCAACAGCATAGTATATCGTAAAACCTGCAATTCTGACTTGTCATAAAAATGGTTGAAAATGACATATTATAGCTTGTAGTGATGTGTCATATCATACAATGGGGAAAGAAAGGCCAAAAAGGACCAAAAAGCTCATTATGTAGCATGTTGAAAGCAACATAGGATATTATGTTGAAAAATGTCAAAATATGACATGTTAAAAAAGGGCTGACAACAACATAGAACAGCATGTCGAGACAAAAACATCATAATATAGCATGTTAAAAAACTGTCTGTAAACGACATAGTATAGTATGTATAAATCAAACAATTAAATCCCCAGTCCTTGTCCAAAAATCATAAAACTTCATAGTATACTATGTCGTCCAAAAGGCACAAAAAATGCACAAATAATGACATAGTAGTATGTGGTCCAAAAATCATAAAAAATCATAAAAAAAACAACATAGTATAGTGTGTTATCCAAAAAACAACATAATTTAGTAGTCCAAAAATCACAAAAAACACAGTTATAATACATTTTATTAATAACTTGCTTTTCACAGTACTCTTCTCTTGGTGAACAGACAAAAAGTCAATTAGTCAGTAAAACATACAGAATCAATTAAAACAAGATCAGTAAAAGAGCAACAGACAAGCATGACGTGGATAAATCAAATATTCAAATCCCACCTCAAGACCCACCTTTTTGAATCTGCTTTTTAAGTGTTGAGGTCAGTGCAGTCTTGGAGGGGTTTGGGGGGTGAGTTCCAGAGGGTGGAACAGCGGAGGTTCTGTCCTGATAGGGTTGTAGAGGAGGTTGTCATCCGATGAGCAGAGGTAACAGGACGGAGTGTTTGAGTGGAGCAGGTCAGCGAGGTATGGGGGGGGGGGGTATGGACAGCTTAGTATATCGTATGTCGTTCAGAAATCATAGTATGTCATCCAAAATTTAAAAAAAAACAAGATAGTACGGTAGGTAGTCCAAAAATCACAATAAACAACATAGTAAGGTATGCGGTCCAAAAATCATGAAAAACTACATAGTATAATATGTAATATGAGGTCCCAGAATCAAAAAAAAAATACATATTATAGTATGTCTTCCAAAAATAAAAAAAAAACCGACATAAAAAACAACATAGTATAGTATCCATCCATCCATTCATTTTCATCCAAGGCTGGGTCGTTGGGGCAACAGGCGAAGCAGAGCACACCAGGCGCCCCTCTCTCCAGCAATGCTTTCTATTTCCTCCTGGGGGACCCCAGGGCGAGGCGCCCAGGAGGAATCCTAATCAGATGCCCAAACTATCTTAACTGGCCCCTTTCGACGTGGAGGAGCTCCTCCCGGATGTCCAAGCTCCTCCTGGATGTCCGAGCTCCTCACCCTATCTCTAGGGCTGAGCCCAGCCAACCGCCAGAGGAAGCTGATCTTGGCCGCTTGTGTCTGCAATCTCATTCTTTTGGTCACTACCCAGAGCTCATGATCAAAGGTGATGATTGGAACATAGATGGACTAGTAAATCCATCTTCACCACGACAGTCCAATGCAACTCCTGCATCACTGTGGATGCCGCACCAAACCGTTTTTACCATTTCACCCTCCGTTCTACCCTCACCCGTGAACACGGCCCATCCATCCATCCATCCATCCATCCATTTTCTTCCGCTTATCCGGAGTCGGGTTGCGGGGGCAGCAGCCAAAGCAGGGAAGCCCAGACTTCCCTCTCCCGGCCACTTAGTCCAGCTCTTACCGGGGGACCCTGAGGTGTTCCCAGGCCAGCTGTGAGACATAGTCTCTCCAGCGTGTCCTAGGTCTTCCCTGGGGCCTCCTACTGGTGGGACGTGCCCTGAACACCTCACCAGGGAGGCGTCCTGAAGGCATCCTAATTAGATGCCCAAGCCACCTCATCTGGCTCTTTTCAATTTGGAGGAGCAGCGGTTCTACTCCGAGCCCCTCCCGGATGACCGAGCTTCTCACCCTATCTCTAAGAGAGAGCCCAGCCACCCTACGGAGGAAGCTCGTTTCAGCCGCTTGTACCCGTGATCTTGTTCTTTCGGTCACTACCGAAAGCTCGTGACCATAGGTGAGGGTAGGAACGAAGATCGACCGGTAAATCGAAAGCTTTGCCTTTCGACTCAGCTCCCTCTTCACCACGACAGATCGGTGCAGAGTCCGCATTACTGCAGATGCTGCACCGATCCGCCTGTCGATCTCCCGCTCCATCCTTCCCTCACTTGTGAACAAGACCCCTAGGTACTTAAATTCCTCCACTTGGGGCAAGATCTCGTCCCCGATCTGGAGGGGGCACTCCACCCTTTTCGGGCTGAGAACCAAGGCCTCGGATTTGGAGGTGCTAATTCTCATCCCGGCAGCTTCACACTCGGCTGTGAACCAATCCAGTGAGAGCTGGAGGTCACGGCCTGATGAAGCCAATGAAGCCAACAGGGACCACATCATCTGCAAAGTGCAGAGACCCAATCCTGAGGTCACCAAACCAGACCCCTTCAACACCCTGGCTGCACCTAGAAATTCTGTCCATAAAAGTTATGAACAGAATCGGTGACAAAGGGCAGCCCTGGCGGAGTCCAACCCTCACCAGAAACGAGTTCGACTTACTGCCGGCAATGTGGACCAAGCTCTGGCACCGGTCATACAGGGAACGGACAGCCGGTATTAGGGGGTCCGAAACCCCATATTCCCGGAGAACCCCCCACAAGACTCCCTGAGGAACACGGTCGAATGCCTTCTCCAAGTCCACAAAGCACATGTGGACTGGTTTGGCAAACTCCCATGCACCCTCAAGGATCCTGCCAAGGGTCCAGAGCTGGTCCACAGTTCCACGACCGGGGCAAAAACCGCATTGCTCCTCCTGAATCCGGGGTTCGACTCCCCCTGTAGTTGGAACACACCCTCCGTTCCCCCTTAAAAGAGGGACCACCACCCCAGTCTGCCAGTCCAGGGGCCCTGCCACCGAGGAGCTTTTTGACCACCTCAGCAATCTCAGCCCCAGAAATGGAGGAGCCCACCCCCGTGTCCCCCAGCCCTGCTTCCTCACCGGAAGGCGTGTCGGTGGGATTGAGGAGGTCTTCGAAGTATTCCTTCCACCAATCCACAATGTCCCGAATCGAGGTCAGCAGCGCCCCGTCCCCACCAGACACAGTTTTGACAGAGCACTGCTTCCCCCTCCTGAGACACCGGATGGTGGTCCAGAACTTCTTCGAAGCCGTCCCGAAGTCGTTCTCCATGGCCTCACCGAACTCCTCCCACGGCCAGGTTTTCGCCTCAGCGACCGCTGTAGCTGCATTCCGCTTGGCCTGTAGGTACCTGTCTGCTGCCGCCAGAGTCCCACAGGCCAAGAAGGCCTGATAGGACTCCTTCTTCAGCCTGACGGCATCCATTACCGCCAGTGTTCACCAACGGGTTTGGGTGTTGCTGCCCAGACAGGCACCAACCACCTTACAGCCACAGCACCGGTTGGCCGCCTTAGCAATGGAGGCACAGATAATGGCCCACTCAGACTCAATGTCCCCCGCCTCCCCCTGGACGTGGTTGAAGCTCTCCCGGAGGTGGGAGTTGTAGCTCCTTCTGACGGGAGACTCTGCCAGATGACCGGCGTCCTCCCCCACCATCGGAGCCAACTCACCACCAGGTGGTGATCGGTTGACAGCTCCGCCCCTCTCTTCACCTGAGTGTCCAAGACATATGGCCGCAAGTCCAACGATACGACTACAAAGTCGATCATCGAACTGCAGCCTACGGTGTCCTGATGCCAAGTGCGCATATGGACACCCTTATGCATAAACATGGTGTTCGTTATGGACAATCTGTGGCGAGCACAGAAGTCCAATAACAAAACACCACTCTGGTTCAGATCGGGGGGGCCATTCCTCCTGATCACGCCCCTCCAGGTCTCACTGTTGCTACCAACGTGAGCATTGACGTCCCCCAGCAAAACGAGCAAGTCCCCAGAAAAAGCACTCTCCAGCATCCCCTCAAAGGACTCCAAAAAGGGTGGATACTCTGAGCTGCTCTTTGGACCATAGGTACAGACAACAGTCAGGATCTGTCCCCCCACCCGAAGGTGGAGGGAGGCTACCTTCCCATTCACCGGGGTAAACTCCAACATACAGGCACCGAGCCGGGGGGCAATAAGTATCGCCACCCCTGCCCGCCGCCTCTCAGCAGTGGCAACTCCAGAGTGGAAGAGAGTCCAACCCCCTCTTGAGACGACTGGTTCTGGAGCCCATGCTGTGTGTCGAGGTGAGACCGACTATATCTAGTTGGAACTTCTCAACTTCACGCACCAGCTCAGGCTCCTTCCCCACCAGAGAGGTGACATTCCACGTCCCAAGAGCTAGCTTCTGCAGCCGAGGATCGGACCATGGGCAGGAGGTCCCACGTTGCCTCTTCGGGCTGTGCCCAGCCGGGCCCCATGCGTAAAGGCCCGGCCACTAGGCGCTCGCCATCGAGCCCCATCCCCAGGCCTGGCTCCAGGTGGGGGCCCCCGTGACCCTCAGCCGGGCGAGGGAAATTCTCTGAAAAGTATCTCTGAACAAGGCCCAGAGATACTTAAACTCTTTCACTTGGGGCAGCAACTCACTCCCCACCCAGATGGAACAGTCCACCGTTTTCTGGCAGAGAACCACTGGCAGAGAACTGCTGACTCGCATCCGCTTCACACTTGGCTGCAAACTGCCCCAGTGCATGCTGTAGCCAACAAAACCACATTGTCTGCAAAAAGCAGAGACGCAATTCTGATGTCCCCAAACCGGACCCCTTCTTCGCCCTGGCTGTGCTTTGAGAGCCTGTCCATGAAAATCACAAATAAGATCAGAGACAAGGGACAACCCTGGTGGAGGCCAACACCAACTGGGAGCGTGTTTGACTTCACGGCAAGCATGGGGACACAGCTCTCACTTTGGTGATACAGGAACCAAATGGCTTGCAGAAGCAAACCCGGTAACCTGTACTCCCGCAGTAACCCCCACAGGACTCCCCAAGGGACGTGGTTGTAGGCCCTCTCCAAGCCCACAAAGCACATGTAGACTGGATGAGCAAACTCCCACGACCCCTCCAGCAGCCTAGCAAGGGTGAAGAGCTGATCCACTGTTCCATAGCCCGGACGGAACCCGCATTGTTCCTCCTGAATCCGAGGTCTGACAATCGGACGGAGCCTCCTTTCCAACACCCTGGAGTAGACTTTCCCTGGGAGGCTGAGTAGTGTGATACCCCAATAATTGGAGCACACCTTCCAGTCCCCCTTTTTGAAAATGGGAACCACCACCCTGGTCTGCCACTCCACAGGCACCGTAGCTGACTTCCACATGACACTAAACACGCGTGTCAGCCAAGACAGCCCTACAATGTCCAGAGCCTTCAGCATCTCAGGGCGAATCTCAACCAAACTAGGTGCCTTGCCACCGAGGAGCTTTTTGACTACCTCAGCAACCTCTGCCAGGGATATGGATGAAGGTTCCCCCAAGTCTTCAGACTCTGCCACCTCCACGGAGAACGTGAAGGCAGGGTTCAGGAGTTCCTCAAAGTGTTCCTTTCGACGTTCGACAATATCCGTAGTCCAGGAGTTTTTGTTTTGGCGACCTTCTCCACTGCAGCCCTTCTGGTCAACCAGTACCTGCGTGCTGTTTCCGGAGCCCCCCGGACCAACAAAGCCCGGAAGGCCTCCTTCTCTCAGCTTGACGGCCTCCTTTACCGCTCGTGTCCACCAGCGGATCCTTCAGTTGCTGCCACGACAAGCACCGATGACCTTCTGACCAGAGCTTCTAGCGGCTGCCTCGACAACGGAGGTTTTGAACAAGGACTACTCAGGTTTCATGTCCCCAACCTCCCCTGGGATGCATAAAAAGTTACTCTGGAGGCATGAGTTGAAGATCTCGCAGACAGGAGCCTCCGCCAGACATTCCCAGTTCAGGCTAAGAGGGGATCAGATGAGGGATGTGGGTACCCCGCCCAGTATGGGGTCACCAGGACCCCACCCTGGAGCCAGATCTGGGGAGGGAGCTTGCTGGCGAGCGTCTGGTGGTTCAGCCCGAAGAAATCACATAGCCGCCACCCCACCCCATTGTCCCTAACCACTTGTCTTTGCAAGGGTCACGGGGGGGCTGGAGCCAATCCCAGCTGTCATTGGGCACAAGGTGGGGCACACCCTGGACAGGTCGCCAGACTATTGCAGGGCCGACACAGAAAGACAACATTTCGCGCCCACAGTCACAAATCAAAAGCAAGGCAGTGAAATCAAAGCAAGGCAGTTTGGCTGGGGCACCAGGCCCCCAAAAAACTAAATCCGCCTCTGATAAAAACAGAAGTAATGGAGAGCAGCTGGACAAGAGACGAGCAATGTGGTGTCATATTTATAAAGAATTCCATCTACCGTCTGACTTTTGAACCTCCAACCTCCAACCAACATGCTTTAAAAAGTCACATAAAGTGGAGGATCTAAGCTTTCCACTGATATCACATATGCCCTGTTCAGACATCCAGATGCTCCGCAGTGAAAGTGGTTACATCATCAATTTCTGCACATTGATTCACCAGGGAAACCCACGTTTGAAACAGGAAAATGGTGAAAAAACAGTCAACTGTCTAACTCCACAAATAAGTACTATACAGTAAAGGGTCTTTGTGACATGTTTTCAACAATCAAAAAACAAAAAAAACAAATCTCTGAATTCACTTGACAAGGACTTTAAGTGAATCGCTTTGCACGACTCTCAGATTTAATTAAATGTTAAAATTCAAGAATATAAATGTGTAATGTGCCACACTGACTATGCCCGCTGCTCAAACTCAGATATATTTGTTGACCAAAGTGACTTTGATGTTGTTTTTTGTATTTTATAGGAAACTGTGCGACTTTTCCAAAACTGAGGAAACCACAGGCGCTATGACCCGATGCGATGGTAAGATTTAAGGAAAAAAGCTGAATGCACTGTGCTGAATGGGATCAAAAATGTCTATCAGCCACAATATCTGTGTTGTGTTAACACCACAGAGCAGTACTAATTCTACTACTTGTGTTTTCAGCTGCTGGAAGCAAGGAGAGCTGTATTGGCCAAAGAAGAAATGGATATTTGGAGAGGAATCACAATAGACATAATATCAGATGAAGACGACGGCGCAGCTGACGGGGAAGCTGCGGATTGTGAGGCCACCATCCTTTAGAAGCCAGGAGCTCTCTGAACTATGTGCTGTTCTTCAGGAGACTGCAGGGAAACCCAAATATGTTGCAACACACCACAAAAGGCTATTTATTGGGCCACCCTCAGTCAGACCGGCACCGACTGCATACGACCCTGAAGCAGCAAAGACACATTTCAAGCATCTCATGTAATAAGAACGACTCTGCTCTGTTGCTTTTTTTTTTTGTTCTTTTGTTTTTTTAAATTAAGCTTTACTATTTTCAATATGTTCCTGGCACGTTTCTGACAATTTCCAGCACAGGCGAACTATCCACAGTAAACGGACATTAACTGCCAGGATGAGGGGCATTTGTGGACATTTGCGGGTGTTTACGGGTCCGATAATCTGGCTTGTCATGCAGTGTAGTATATTATATTGTCAAAAATATCACAAAAAACAATAGTACTGTCTGTCCTTAAAAATATCACAAAAACATCATAGCATACTGTGTCATTACAAACGTCACAATAGTAGTTAGTAGTAGATAGTTCGACTGTCATTATATATATAGTTTGCCGTCAAAAATGTTTCAAAAATGCCATAGTATATGATGTGTTTTTTGTTAAAAACATCATAGTATAGTATGTTGCCAAACAAGGTTCAAAAAGGTCGTAGTGTATTATGCCATTATAGACATCACAAAAACCTAAAAAATGTCACGGATAGCTCAGCAAGTATTTCGTTTAAAACGTCACAATAATACTGCAGTATGGTATGCAGTTAAAAATCATATGGTATAGTACGTTTTCAAACATGTCACCAAAATCTTCAAATTCACAAAAATTGTGACAAAAACATCATAGTATAGCATGTCTTTAAAATTGTCACAAAAAATGTCACAGTATAGCATGTTTTTAAATAAACTTCATGGTATAATATTTTGTCAAAAATGTCACAATGACATACTACAGTATGGCGTTAAAATCCCATCATAGTATAGTATATTGTCAAAACATGACAAAAACATCACCGTATTGTATCACAAATATCACAGAAACATTGTAGTATTGTATGAGGTTAAAAAAAACACATAGTACATTGTTAAAAATTTCACAAAAACCTCATAGTTTAGTATGTCATCAAACATCACAAAAAATGTATAGTATAGTATGCTTTGGAAATGTGACACATCATACTAGAGTATCAGCAAAAATGTTTAAAAACATAGTATCGCATGTCATTGAAAATATCATCAAAACAATGTAGTATGAGACTAAAAATTGTAATAGTAAAGTATGTCTTCAAACATATCTAAAAAATGTCATTATAGTATGTAGTTCACAATTTTGAGGTGAAAGTACAGTGTATCATTAAAAAAAATCAACATCATACCTCTTTTTATATATATAGATAGTTATATATATTTATATTTATATAGTGATAGTATGATGTCAAAATGGACATAAAAAGGTCATAGTATGTGGTCAAAATTATCACAAATTTCAAAATAGTATATCATCAAATGTACGAAGTTAAAAAACATGAAATTGTCCAAAAATGTCACAAGATTGTTGTAGTTTAGTATGCTGTCAAACATAGTGTAGTATAGTATGTCCATTCTTTTGGAAAATTGATAGTATAGTTTGCCAATTTCTTTTGACAAGTCAGTATGTCATAAAAATGCAAAAAGGAAAATGCAGACATAGTATACTACGTCAAAAAACATCAGATGAAGTCACAGTATAAGTTCTCATAAAAATCAGACAAAATTATTGTATAGTAGGTCACAAAAAAGACATAGTATAGTATGAGATGAATCTGGAGTTGACTTCTCTCATATTTTCTTGACCAGAAAATTGAAAATATATGAGAATTTTAAGAATGTTGCTGCATGAGGCCCAATGTGTTCATAAGTATAGGGGGGAAGAACAGACAGCCACAGTTTCATAAAAATAATTCCAATTTCAAAAACAACCTATCGATTGTGTTTCACAAAAAAGAAAAAAAAAACAGGCATTCAAGGTTTTTTCCTTTTATTTAATTAAGATATACATACAGAACTGCAAAAATCTGGTTTACAAAATTTTCATACTAACAAACTGACTTGAGATGTACAGCGTTGTTGGGATTGAGAAACATCTAGTGAGTGTTTGCACTACAAAATATGATAAACAGAGTAAGGGTGGGTAGAAATGGGGTATATTCAAGATGCTAAGATTAAAAAAAAAATCAGTGGTTGCAGAGTTATGTTCAGAATAGAAACTTTAGCAGCGGGAACATTTCATCACTAAAAAAACCCAACTTTCTTGGTCAATTTCCATTATTAAACAAATAATACTTTTAACATTCCTGTCTATTTTACTACGGTTTTAAACCACAGCTTAATTTAAAAACTGGCTGAAATTCCCCACACTCTTGTTTGAAAAGTGATACAAAAATGCATTTTGCATACACCCCGGAGTCCACAGAAAGTTTGTGATTAACAAAATTGGTGTGGTAGAATGCAGGGAGCAGTGGAGACAAGAAGGACAAAATGCACCTATAAAAAGCAGTGAAGGAAAGGTGGGAGAGGAAGGGGAAAAAAGGTTGTAAAACAGACCATGGTTGATGAGGACAGGCTTCTACAAGGAAAGAGTGAGGAGTGAAGGGAGCTGTTGAAAAGGTTATGTGCGGGCGCTTCTCTCCGTCTCTGCAAGACACTCCCTGACCAGTGCACGGGCATGGATTATACCTGGACAAGATAGACACAGAGAGCAGGGAGGCATTCAAATCAACAGTTTGACATTAATAAGATAAACTGCTGAAATGATTGGCAGCAATTTCCGAGTCTACCTCATCTAAAAAAATGCTAATGTGTCCAAGTCAGCAATTATTAGATAACAAAAGGGCTGCCCCTAACCAAGAAAACTGCAGGTCAGGTAGAGGGAACATTGGGCTGAGCCGTCTGTCTGCCTGTTAAATTAACGCCACTGCTGTAACCGAGCTTTCTAATGCATGAGGTTCTATTTCATTCACGCCCGTCTCTTAATGCTTCATATCTGCGTTACTATCCATTAGAATTTGAAAAATGCAGCAAAAAAGGAGCAGCACAATAATCACCTCCTCATTGCGCCAGAAACTGTGAACTGCGTTCTAACGTGTTGATGAGGATTCTGAGTCATCCAGGTCTTGGTATCGATAAGTGCTGTTTCATCGGCAACTGCTGAAGCTTCTTCAGTTCTAACCAACTGGAAGGGAGTGCAGGTGTTAAACTCTGTGTAGGTGTGTGCTACGGAGTCATCAAGGCCACATGTGCGTCCCAAAGCGAACCGGACCCAAACCGGATCTGTGAGTCGTTGGGGTAGATGAGTCCAAGTGTGAATGGGTGTTGATCCTTCTGGGAAGGGAACTCAGGACCGCATTATAAGTGGGTGATAGGTAGTGTCGTAGGCCTCCTGCTCTGTTCAAAGATGGTCGTTCCAGTTTGACAAAGATGGCTTTGCCTCTTTCAATCCGTCTGTCTTCTCTGGCCAAAAAGGGCAAACTATCTCCTCTGACATCTTCACTGCGGTTGACAAAAACATCAAGTTCATGCGGGAAGATGTCAGAGGAGACAGTCTGCCCTGTTTGGACTGTGCAGTGCATACTGTAGAGGATAGAGGCCTAACATCTAAGTGTACAGAACACCCACTCACACAGACCTGTACTTGCTGTTTGACTCACCACCTGCTGGAGCACAGGTTGTGGGTTATCAGAACCCAAAACCATCAAGCTGAGACTGTGCCATCAAAAACAGACGGAAAGGTGAAGGAACAGAAGCACATCAGCGGAGCACTCAAAACCTGTGGCTACCCCAACTGGACTTTGATCAAAAACTCTAAAAGATCCAGAGCACGCAGAGAGGAAGCGAGGGAATTACTGAACAACATTGTCCTGAGAAACTCAGGATGATCTCCAATAAACACCACATCCAGGTTCACTTCAAACACAGCAACACACTAAGACAGAAGCTTGTCCACCCCAAGGACAAAACAGCCAGAAATGAGTAGAGTAATTTGGTTTATGCAGTGCAGTGCAGGCAGGATTGCAAACACTTACATAGGGGAAACTAAACAACCCCTCCATAAGCGAATGGCACATCACAGGAGAGCCAATTCCTCAGGTCAATACTTTGCTGTCCACTTTCATCTGAAGGAGAAAGGACATTCCTTCGAGGACAGTGATGTAAACATCCTAGCCAGAGAAGACAGATGGTTTGAAAGAGGCAAAGCCATCTTTGTCAAACTGGAACGGCCATCTTTGAACAGAGCAGGAGGCCTACGACACTACCTATCACCCACTTACATGAACACCCGTAGCACACACCTACCAGGTTTTAACGCCTTCACTCCCCTCCAGTTGGTTAGAACTGAAGAAGCTTCTTAAATGAGAGGCGAAATGTCTTCAAGAACCTGAAACTAGTCCAGCTGCCAATGAAACAGCACTTGCACTTGGAAACTGTGTTCTAACGTAACAGTCTGTTAACTGTTGTGTGTGTTGACAATGGCTTCACTTCCTCACTGTTTGCTGTCCACATATTCCACAGCGGTATATATACAAGTATTTGTATATATCTGTTAAAAGTATTAATAAGGTTAACAGTGTTTCCCTCAAATACTATAATTTTCAAAGAATTTTAGCCAAAAAAAGGTCTTTCTCTGAAGGGATCCTGTCTGGAATGTTTTCAGTCACTCAGACTAACAATTGGAGCCTGTCAGTTGACAAAACAAGCACTTTCAATGGATGGTGCATGACTGCCAGCAGGGATTATATTGCAGCTTGTTTTACTGTTGTCAGCTGCAGCACTTTCACCAAAAAAATGCTGTTCCCTTCAATCACTTAGACACAAAAACACTGGTAAAGGGTACAGGTTGAAAAATGCAGAAAAAAAGGTTATCTTTAAGCATTTTTATTGAACCAAATATTTCACGTTGTTTGGGATCAGATAGATCCCAGGCATGTCTAATTCCCCGTTCAACCGCTCTAATAAATACATAAAACCCCAACAGCAGAAATCTGAATAGAAAACTGATTCCCAACAAACTCAACACCAGGTTTAAAATGACTAACTCATATTTTACAACCGTGAAGTAAAAACATTTTACAATAACAATCTAATTCTACACAAAATAAATCCTGTGTCAGACCTACCCTCAGACTTACTCTCACTCTACCATATTGTATGTCAGGTGAAACATACCTCTCTTTAGCCTCTCCATAGCGCTCTTGCTCCCGGCGTATGTGGGCCTGATCTCACGGCTCATCTCCTCAATGACTGACAGAAGCTCACTGTAGGTGGACCCTTGAGACACTTTGACGGGCTGTTTGAGCAGAAAAAAAAAGATCTATCAAGACTTGTCACAGCTGGAAATTCACATTACAAGTAGGGATGGGCGATATATGTAATATACTCGAGGTATCTTGGCTCATTCCACGTGCGCAAACATCGAGTATAAATTGTCAGGTCATTTTAAAAAGCCACAGGCGTTTCAGTTCTCTCTCTCTCTCACACAGACACAAACAAAAAGCAGGGCTTTTGCAGAGCTCCACACCGGCTCCAATGGAGCACTACTGTGATCTGCAGACACTATTACTATATGAACTGGAGAGCTGTAAGTTTGTTGCCTGCTCACAGTGAATGAATCCTCACGGTTAAAGGTGCCGCTGTATCTGTTTAAGTGTCTGTTACCGTTAACATCCAACTGTTGACTGGAATCTTTAAGTCCACAGCAAAAACTTTATTTAATTATTATAATACGTCTTAAAATTTCATTCTAAAAGTACTTTATCAAACTTCCTTGGAACCGTATTTTATGAAATATTATATTAAACAAAAGTAGTGTATTTAACTTTGTTATATGAGAATTGCTACTTTATTGTAACTGCAGTTCATTCAATAATTTTGAAAAATAGAAGTTAACATCCGTTTAAAGGACATCTAAACAGATTGAGAAATGACGTATCGCGGTATAGTCTTAAAATATTGCAATATTATTTTAAAGCCATATCGCCCAACCCCAATCACAAGTAAAGACAAAGAACAAAGGAAAATGTAGACTCTAGCTAATATTTTATAGCATGATGTTAAATAGAAGAAAGCACATGGTATCTATGGTATTAAAATAATAAATTAAAATTACACAAAGCAGAATTGCAACGTGACTAAAATAATTATTTTAACACTGATGACATTCAGTTGTCTACCAGATATACCCTAAACTGCTCCTGTCTAAGCTCTTCAACATAAAAATACTTTCACAGCTGTAATGAAGTCAATTTCTCCATTTCACTGTTTCAATAACCCTACAAAAATGTAAAATAATTTTTAAAAAAGTTATAAAAATGTATTTGCATGCCCTTTGCTATCTCAACACTCCCATGTAGATAACATGCCTGCAGCTGCCTTGCAGTTACAGCTTTCCTGAGCTGTCAATATTTACTGTACTCCATGAATACAGAGAGACGAACTCTCAGCAGACTCTCTCCTCCATATTGTTGCATATCTGAATGTTGTCCTTCAGTTCAACTGGTGAATGTCTCTTCTTTTTGCTTTTGTTATTGGGTACACAAGTACAAAAGTCCCTCATAACATCAACATTCAATTCAAGTTTCAAATTAAGAGCCAAATCGTACTAATGATCACATTTCAAATAACAGCCTGGAGTGTGCTCAGCTTGCTCCGGGCTTGGAATACATTTGCACAAACAAGTAAAACAAGTATGGAGTTTTTTGACATTACAGATTCATTTACATTGCAGGTATCATAGTGCTGCAGCCCTAGAGAGTTTATGTAGAGGCTGACGAAGCCCTTCAATCAAGTACAAGCTCTACCCTGCGGCCTGCACCGGCACTCAAAACACACATCAGTAAGAGCGCTTATGGTTTGATTCCTGGTTCACTTGTATGTATGCATGAATGTATGCATTTGATCTTATCAAAAGTCAAAGTATGCAGACATACCTGAACAAAGCCCATAGAGGGTGGGCCGAAGTCACTAAAAGCCGGTCTAAAGTTGGATGACGAGGGCAGGGATGGAGAGGGCACAGAGGAGCCTGGAGAGAGGAAAACTGATTTAACACATAGCAGCTGGAAATTGAAAGACAAAAATAATGACAAGAAACGTATGTTCTAAAACACTTTTTCTCAGCAAGGTCTAAGTAATAATTCACTGTAAGGGCCCCCGATACACTAGAGCCAAGTTCAGTATTTTTCCACTCAATAACTCTGAGTGCTTTATCACTTGTAAACCATGAAAACTTAGTTAAGGCGGAGTCTGTTGGTTGAATCATTGTTAAGTTTAAAGGATAACTTCTTTTTCAACCTGGACCCTATTTTCCAATGTATGTATCTAAAGCCTAGTATACACTGTGTGATTTTGGGCTGTCTCTGAAAAAAGGAACATGGGGATATCTTTGGTTGCGTCAGAAATTTGGGATGACCGTCTCACTGTGCGACTGCTGTTACGAGCTACATCAACTAACCAAACAACAGAAATGCAGCATGAAATGACGCACTTGTCAGCACCACACTGCTAAATGCTAGTAGATGCTAATACTCACTTAAGAGTTTTCGCTGAAAAATCTGCATGCCAAGTTGGCTTCTTTTCCACACTCTCCTCCTCCTCCTCTTCAGACTTTCTCCAACACATATAAATGCCACTATAGTGAGGGCTCGATTTGTTTGTTTACATTTTGCTCTCAATCACTACAGCGGCGTAGATGGATGACTGATTCTCACTGATCACTGATGACATTTTATTCTATAGGATACTGATGTTGATGGACTTTGGTCTCAGTCTGTGATTCAGCAGGTGATGTTATCACATAGTCTGCAAACATCCAACTTTATGCCATACGCAAGTTTATTAAGATCCTGTGGAGCTGCACTGAACTTATGAGACTGCAAATCTCACAGTCTGAAGGAGGCGTTAGAGACTCATGTGATCAACAATTTCTGAAACTGGTCCTGTATTGAGCGAGAGGGCAGCAGTCGCGCTACACACCACAGTGCAAGTATATGGTGCAACTGAACACTGTCACTGTATCACAATTAAAAGTATTTATTTTGTCATAGGCAGGCTCAGAATGGGTCTTATTTACCAATCGTGTGTACGTACAACTCTGCGCTTAAACCACACCTACCAGCAACGTCTAAGTAGAAATCTGGGATTCATCAATATTTTCTTGCCTGAATTTGTTCAAACTCTGCGAACAAATTTAGAACTACCTGAGACCACACGTGGACACAAATTATGAAAGCCTGGCTGTCTGAGATGATGTAAACACACATCTTATAACTGCATAACATATTTAAACACTGATTATTTAAAAATGCCTTAACAGACAGTATTTAAAACGGTTCATTTACTCATGCATTGGTGAAATATAAAGTAACTATAAAATTGACACCCTTTCATCCTCATCTATCATGAAAGAATTCAACTGTGAAGTTTTATGATGATAGTTTCTATTTTACAGAAATTGCGCCTATTTTCCTTTGTGGCCAACTGGTTAATCAGTGGCCTATTGATGACATGCAGGGTATATAAATGATTCTGATTTACCTTCAAGCAGGCCTTAAAATGTAATATCTAACCCTGCTGGATGATGTTAGGGGCAGAAACCGGCAGCTACGCTACAAACCTGGGACACATGCCATGTTTTTTGCACATATATATTGTTTTTAATGGAGATGCGCGCTCATAAGCCACGCCAACGCCATTGTGACTTGCCCCCAGAGCGTCAATTCTTCAGGGCTCAACAGCTTCACACACATATGCAAAGGGTTCGAATTACACAGTGGCTTTCCGGGGCGCCTCATTTTACGGTATGCACCACTAAAACATGTCACATGCATAAAGTGTGCAGAAGTGCGCACACAAAAATAGGGTTACTGAGAAAAAATTTCTACTAATACCACTGTAAGCAGTTAACACTGCCAGTAACATTTCCTCTCTCTCTCTCTCTCTCTGTGTGCTTTCTGTCGGATGATGAGGAGATCAGGTGACTACGTAAATGTAGGAATCTGAGAGCAGCACCACTCAACGCACAGATGGCTGCAGCAGGCATAGACACAGAAGTTCAAGAGTGGAGACAGATGTTCAGAAATGGAATAAAATGAGTGAATAAACATACAGCATTAACATATTACTTCTATTATTTATTAGGAACCTTTATGTGCAGAAAATGTATAACCTATAACACAAATGTGAACATTTTTTTAGAGCTCCTCCTAAATGTCTCAAGGGAGGCTTTCAGGGGATCTGAGCTCACCTTAGCCTCCCCGTAATTCCAACCACACGTTGGATACGCGCGTCAGCCAGCAAGGTGAGGAATGTTTGCACCTGCTCGAGCAACCACGACGTGATCTTTCTGGTTACCATTTCGGGAAAGAAAAAAAAATGATACAAACTGCTGCCGCTACAATAGCTTGGCTGTTTGCACTGTTCAGGGTATTACGTGCGTGCCGCACATTGATGACGCAATGATGTAGTGACAATTCTGTCTGACCAATCAGTGGTCTGCAGTGTTTCACGTCATTTTTTAGTACCTCATAGTACCCGGTCGGCTTTTTTCGGAACCCAGGAGAGCAGGTACCAAAAAAAGTGGCACAAGGTACTTTTTCCTAATGGAAAACCAAAAAAGGCAAGTAGAGTAGAGCCAGTATCATGTAATGAAAACGCGCCATTAAAACCTTAATATGTGCATACAAAAAAACTCATCGCTTTCTCCATTAAAGATTTGGGCAAATAAATTTCTTTATACAGAAAAATGGAGGTGTGACAGTCTGCTGACTGCAGACGGTGGGCATGCACCTGTAAATTTAGAATGCTTCTGTGATACAAACAAAATCAGCTGGTGTGCATGTTTAGTGAATATGACTATGATTTGCGGGCAAACTTATTTTATGCAAATTTCTACGCACATATTTGTAAATAAAGAGTCACTTTACCTTTGGCTTGATTTGCTCTACAATTGTCTTATCAAGGGAATTTTGTTGAAATTTTTCAATACGACACTTGTTGCAGGAAGACAACAGTGGAAGCGTGAGATAGTACAGATAAATTGATTTTAGTATTAACTAATAGATTTTCAATGTCATGGATGATTATTTACCTGATTTCAACATTGTGGAACATTTTGAATTCAATATATTGTATTTATTTGTGTGTATACATATGAAGAGTGCTCACTAATTAAAGATAAAAAAAAAAAGCTACTTATAATAACAATCATTCTATTTGTCTGTAGCAGAATTGAATGGAGATACAGTGACGGTGTCCCACTGCTAGAGCTGTGACTGTAGCTGCTTCACCGCAATACCGCTGGATTAAGCTCATTACCGTCATCACCAAATTTCTTTTTTGCCGGTGAAAGTTAAAGGAATGCATATGGTGTGTGGTATGAAACATAAACATAGTAATCATTGTGTAATTATTAGCATCTTTTACTTTCTTCCATATGAGGAAGAAACAAAACTTCTTCACAGTTTCTCCTTTAGCTTTTCATGTGCAGGAAGCAGGGACAGTTCATCAGGCTAATAGGGGATTACTTTCTTGTGTGTCTCTTTTATCTCTCTTATGTAGTATTTATAAACAAAGAGAGAAACTCCAGCACACTGTCCCACTTACTGCTGTTATATTTATTGAACTAATAAAATGATGTTTTGGTCTAACAGACCTTCATCAGGTATATCTGACATACCTGATGAAGGTAATTGTCATTCACATCAGTCATTTAGACACACAGGAAAATAGGGCCCAGGTTGTAAATACCAAAGTTATCCTTTAACTGTTATTACAGCATGATGATGATTATGTAATGTTGCTATGGTTTCCTGCTATCTAATATTGGCTAGACTACTATTGATAAACAATCGTAATTTCAGTGCTGAGCAAAACAACATCCCACGGCTATGGAGGGAAATGGTTTCTATCTATAACACAGAAAATGCAACTGGCCAGTAATTGCATGTCCAAGATAAGCTTTGTGTGGTGTCATTACCTGGAGGTGTGTGGTTGGAGCCAGATGGCGCAGGAGCAATAGGTTTGTAACTCATGGCGATTTCAGCAGGCAGCTCCCCGTACGACGCGCCACTTCCTTCGGTCCCGTCAACCCGGTGCTTATACAGCTTTACTGGTGGTGATGAGCTCCTAAGAGCTGATGCATAGAAAACAAGCACACGCACACACACACACACAGAGAGAAAAACAAAACAGAAGATACTATCATATTTATATTCATCCTCAGAATAATGATAGAAACTAGGGGTTGCCAAAGCAATGAATGTTTCATTTCAGAGGTAGGTAACATTCAAACACATTGGCTCAATTTTCCCTAAAACCTTAGCAATTTGTATTGGTGTAGGATGTATTCAGTTCCTTTGCTTGGGTTAAAGTACTAATACCACACTGTGAAAACACTGTTACAAGTAAAAGTCTAGCATTGACTATGTTACTCTAATAAAATAAGTACACGTGAGCAGAAAAATGGACTTTAAGTATGAAAAGTACCAAATATAGATTTTTTTCCCCAATAGTTATCAAAGCAGTTGCCAAATAATTCTCTGTCAACTGGTTAATTGATGAATCTACTAATCCTGTAAACTGTACTTGTATGAATGGGTTGATTAATTTGTAACATAACATTATAGTTTAGAAAGTATTCTAGTATTTTCTATGCGAAAATCTTAATTTGTAAAGTAACTAAAACTGAAGTGAAGTAAAATGAGGCTTGAGAGTTAACAGCAATGGCCAACCCCCTGATATAGTCTATTCCGTAGCCAATGACTTTTTGATTAGACAAGATTATATCTTTGCAATTATAAAGACGAGACAGATGTTAGCCACGGATAACCATTAACCACCTCCGACTTTCAATGAGGGCAGAATTAAACATCTTGTAGGCATCATATCTAATAACTAAGTTAGTTACATGTGGTTTTTACTTCATCAGTTTCGTGTGTCCGTGTGTACCAAAACCTTTCGGAACGAGGATTGTCTGAATGAAATCGGTCGGAGGGAACCGGGGCGAAGGAGAGCCAGAGGTGGCGAATTAAACAAAAGCTGACGTTAGCTCCAGAGGAAGGTGCCAAGCTAACTATTACTTGGTAATGTTAGCCAGATTAGCTAGCTGTCGCCGGTTAGCATAACAACAGAAGTGGGGCGAATGAAAGCAGTCCTAACGGAGCTCTGATATTGTACACACAGACGGAGAACGATGGAAAGGTTATCTACGCTTGTGACCATTGAAAAGACTCCAGGAGATCCAAATGGCTGGTATTTCATTACCTTTTTAAGAAGACTTGAATTCCTCTGTGGGGAAGCGCGACCTGTGTCTTCCTGTGTTTGTGAGTCTGCGCAGTAGAGAAACGTAGTGTACTACAGTTTTTTACTTTTAGAGCGATGTGATTGGATGATAACCTATGACGTCCTTACCGACGGCTGTGGATCATGCAGCGCCAGTGAACGGCGCTGGTACGCGCTGGTATCATGGACAGTTGATTTCCTTCCTTTTAAAAAAAAAATTCAACGATGTAGCATTAACGTTTAACAAGGAAGCGGCAAGTTATAAAATGTTATCAGTATATGTTTTTATGCTTTTATGGCTGTGGCAAAATTGTGTATTTTTGCTTAATTTTGGTATTTCCAACTCAGCTCCGACAATGAGTCTAATATACTCTGTGGAAACGTTTTTTGATTCGTTGTGTTTTTTACATATATACTGTAAAGTGCAAAAAAATGTGCCATTGAAACCCATTTAAACAAATTTAAACAATTTAAACAATTTTGATCCCAGAGCCATCAAAGCAAGAAATCACGCACTGTATTACTAGAATATCTATGTTCAATATCAATGTTGTATTCTTTTTTTTTTTTTCTTTTTTTTTGCTATTGTCTACCTGATTATGTCATTTTTGTCAAAATTGGCATACGGAGAAAATACATGATATTTCCACAAAGTGCACTATCACAATCAATGTTACTGCAAATAACTGATATATCCCAGGCTGTGATAATAAAAAAATGTACTTGCATGTAGTTTATTGAACAAAAAAAATCTTTTTTTTTAAAAAAAATCTAAAAACAAATTGGCATCATGACAAAAAGACAGACATTCAAAGGGTTAAGATTCTGAAATTAATGAATATTTGATATTTATGATTAGGACTGATGCCAGTAGAAAACAAAGTCTCATTGAAAGTAGTGTGTGCAGAGCGGTTTGAGTGTGAGTATTTCACACACTGCACAAAAAAAAACCCCACAATGACAAGACTGAATCTACCAACAACACATCAATAAACACATTGATTTTCAACTGAAAAAAAGTGGTTTGGGGGTTTAGTTACTCTAAAAATTGATCTATGTCTGCAAGATCATCTGTATTATTTAGAATTTGTCACGATATTATTGTAGCTTTTTTTTAATTGTTTTTTTTTTTTGTTTGCAGTCACATGTTGCATGTAAGAGTCTCCAGTTGTATATGCACCTAAGAAATGTTAACATAATAAATGAATCTGTTATAAACAAAGGAAAACTACTATGGTTTCTGTTGGTTTTTTTTTTTTTTTTTACAACACTTTGTCTTTCATTCACTGACTGACTCAGTGACAACACTGAGCTCAACAAGGTCTAAAGAAAAGTCTCCTATTTGTTTATTTCATGCCAGGTATCCACTTACTTGCATTTATGGCCCAAAGAGGCGATTTCCTCCTGTGCTGTGCATAATTTTTTAGTGTTCACTGAGGACTGAAAACCCTGTGCTGGATCAATAGAATTGTACAGACAGCCTTTTGTTTCTTTAATTACATTTAAAAACTGTCCCAACCCGATCTAACTGTGAATCACACTTTATTTTTGCTAGCTGGCAACTAATCAATTGGTGTAACTTAATGATGCCAGGTTTTCTTTTGTCCACCAGATCGTGAGCTTCCCTTCATCTTCCATTTAGGCTATCATTATATTTCATATCTTCAATAAGGGTGGCAGGTGTATGATAGAAAGGACTAGCTGCTTTTGACTGCCACCAAATGCAGATGTCTCATAATGAAATATTTTTTGTAATGAGATTTTCAGGCTGAAGGAACATCTCAGTAAAAGGAGTACAGCCTCACGTTCCTTGTCTGACCCCAGACAGTAACATGTACGGAACTGAACTACATTTTCTTTGTCCCCAAAATGCACCAAATAACAGACTGTGTATCATCCAGTACCTTGGCCTTTACAATGAAAGATTTCTTTCATATTTGCCACTGAAATGTTTCCATCTCCAGGCAAACACCTCATGTTTTTAGACATGGTAATAATGCTTTTATGCCTGGTTCTCAAATGTTTCACTACTCTTGTTTGTGTTATTTTATTCACCAATACTTTAACATGATTTTGTTAAAAAATGACTTAAGACAAAAACTGATTTGTTTTCATCATTTTCTGTTTTACCTTTCAAATGTTTCTGACATATACAATACTGAATTTTAGATCTGATACTACTAAGGCTACTTGTCTGTTTCTAAGCTACCGTCCTACACAGTGTAATTGCCGTGACCATTAATTACAGAGAAATCAAGCATGCTCAGTTATAGGCTCGAGCAGTGGCTTTTAAGCTGGAAGATACAGTGTTTAGGATTTTGCTCAGATACTTGAGCAGACATTCGCCTCAATTTCGATGTATTACAGACAGTATTTTGCTCAATTCATAGGTTCAGGCTGTTTAAAAGCTTTGAAAGCCTTCAAAAATGTGTCTCCATTAGAAACCAGAAAACAGTCATGACTCAGAGACAGAATATTTCACATTTCAAAGATTTCACTTTGAAGGTGGCAAGGTAAAAAAAACCTATTTGTTCTATTATTATTAACTATTTAGTAGTTGATCAAAAAGTACAGTAGGAGTAGTACTAGACGTATTAGTAGCAATAGTAGTAGCAGTAGTATTAGTTGTAGTCGCGGAAGTAGAAGAAGTAGCAGAACATCTATTAATACAGTACTTGAGAGGCATAAACATTTTGACATTTTAATGGTTTCTGTAGCTGAAGAGTGAGAGACAGAAAGAGAGAAACAGACACTGAGAGAGACAGAGACCGACAGAGAGAGAGACAGACACAGAGACAAAGAGAGACAGAGACAGACAGAGAAAGAGAAAGACAAAGAGAGACAGAGAGACATGTCCAACATGTCTTTGTGATTTGTGAAACCAACATGTTTGTGTGCCATTGACTGTTGCCATGGTAATTAATGGCCAACCTGTGGGAGTGAAGGGATGAGGGGCAGACAGCAGGTCAGAGGAGCCAGTCAAATTTTATTGAAATATTAGCTCTCAAACTCATCCTTTTTCTGCCCAAACCTTGGGTCCAAGTATCAAAATAAAAGATTCACCAGTGATAGGAGGTTCTTTTGAACACACAGATAACATTTTTGCCTTGAAAATGTTAGAAAATGTTTGCAAAATCACGAGAAAGAACCAAGTAGTATCAGCAGATTTCTTCTTTTATATATATATTTATTGAGTTTTTAACAGTTATATAAATAAAATAAATGAATAAATAAATAAATAAATAAATAAAGAAAGAAAGAAGAAAAAGAAAGAAAAAGAAAGAAAGAAAAACAACAATGCACAAATACTTGACTCACTTACACATTCAAGTTTATGCAGGTAATAAGTACAGGATTCACATTGTACAAGTATATGTGGGTGCATGTCTTTAAAGGAAGTGGAGAAGAGAAAAAAACTAAATAAAAAAATAAAAAAGGGGGAAAAGATAAGTAGACAACGTATAAATAAATAAATAAGTGAGAAACGTACATATAAAGAATAAGAATAAAAAATAAGATATTAATTAAAAAAACACGAATAATAATAATAATAATAATAACAGAAAGGAGAAAAAAAAGAGAAAGTTCTCAAATCTACGATACAAAGCCTGAGGGTAGTGGAAACATTCAAACCAATATACACCACAAAGGGTTCCTGTATTTTGTGAAAGATATCATCTTTGCAGTGTAGTCTACAGGTTAGATAGTCTAGTGAGACATATTCGAGTGTGACTCTCTGCCATTGTATTTTAGATGGAGCTTTATCTATAATCCAGTTCAGAAGTATACACTTTCTGGCACAAAAGTTTAATATTTTATAAAGTTTACTTTTATGTTTGTCAGTTATAAGAGTGTTAGATATACCAAGAAGTAATGACAAAGGACCACCATTTGTGTTGGCACACAGGATCATATTAATTTCTAGCTCTATGATCTGTCAGAATTGCTGAATTTTTCTGGAGGACCACAGGCAGCGCACGAGACTACCTGTTTCTGTTTTGCACTTGGAACATTGTGGGGATGCGTTGGGGTTATATTTACGATGCTGGGATGGAGAGATGTGGGCTCTGTGTAAAATCATAAGCTGGATGGCTCTCACTCTATTACATACACTTAATGTCTTTGCACTTCTCCATGCATCATTCCAACAGTCAACTGCAATTTTAGCACTGAGTTCTTTTTCTCATATGCCTTTTAAATATGAAGTGTTTGTTGTGTTATACTCTTTAAGTAAATTATGAAAAGAGCTGATAGAGCTGCTATGTTTTAAGAACAGCTGCCTCACACATTTTGAAATATTTTGACACTCAAGTATTGTGGTGTCCTTCCTAATAAAATCCCTTACCTGTAAGTACTGGAAAAATCCAGTTGTTGAAAACTGTATTTCCCCCTTAGATGAGTAAAAGACATCAAGATGAAGCCTTCTAGCAATTTATATAGATGAGATATTCCTTTTTTTGCCCAGCAACGAAAATTATTGTCTATTATTCCATGTGGGAAGTCAGGATTGTCGCATATTGGAGTAAAAACGGATATGGTTGTAGGTCTACCTTCCAGTTTTCCAACAACATACCGTGCCTTGACTGTGGAGGTTGTAATAGGTTGGTACAAGCTGACTTTAAAAGTCTAGACTTTTTAAGAAACAGCAGTTTTTTAAGGGGTATGTGGACATTGAGCTTTCTATATCAAACCAAAGGGATGAATTTTTATTGTGTACCCAGTCAGCCATTGGGCACTGAGCTGATATTTTCGAAAGTCTGGGAGGGTTGTTGTACAGCAGCGTTGTCCAGTTAACAAAATTTTCACTAAAATCAAATTTTTGTAATGCACAAAACAAATACAGCAGTTCTAAACGGTCAAATGCCTTCTCGGCATCAAGAAGAAGCACCAGACTGCTCAGAGACTGCTGTTTGATTGTGTTTAATAATCTGTGTATATTATTATTATTATTAATATTATCAATTGCGACATTTAATGAATCCGGTTTGATCGTCATTAATAAGACAAGATAATAAGCCTTCCAATTGTGTTGCAAGTATTTTAGAGAGGAGCTTCAGGTCTACATTCAGCAAGGAGATAGGCCTATAGGATGCACAGTCCTCAGGAGTTCAGGAGTATCAGCAGATTTCTAGGAAAATCTCTTTTCAATTTCTATGTGACTAAATATAGATTTTTTTGGAGTAATGGTAGTAGTAGAAGTAGTGGTTTGAATAGTAGAAGTAGTTCAATTAATTAACTTAAATTAAATTAGTGTTAAAAAACTAATTAAAACAGAAATGACCTGGAAAAGTGCTTAAAAAACTATAATAATTTTGTAACAATTTTTAAAAATGTTATAAAGACAATAATGAAATATAGTTTTTCTTTTTCATTTTCCACTAGATATTTTGCTTTGGTTGTCTAAATCTACTTATTTCCTGCAATTTGTGAAATACTTATTACAAGGTTACTTGTTGCCTTTTCCCCCATGTTTTAGAAAGTTTTTTTAAGTTTAAGTTTTTTTTTTAAAAAATTGCATCATTTAGCTCAAGGTTCAAAGGTTTAAACACTTGTGCCAGGCTGGAAGCAGCACAATCTGGTTTCAGCAGAAGAAGGTCAACTGAATTAAATCATTTTTCAGGCTGGAGAAACATTACAAAGTCTGACAAAGTTTTCTGGGCTGAGGACAACAAAAGGGCAGAGTACTGGTAAGAACACGTCTATTTGATGATTTGACTTGAACCACTTTACAGTTCTAGTCAGTGCCCAGTGCATGTTCTTTAACTGTTTATGATGCTATCTGGTGCTCAAATTAGGTATCCTTACTACAAAAGCACTATTGTCAAAATTTATCTTATAACAATTTTATTAAATATTCTAACCCATCAGAAAAATCTGATACTTAAAAGGTATAGGCAGACTCTTTTTCATCTCACTCATTCAGCACTTGAGTAATGGCTCAGTGAGTGGAACATCATCTGCCTGCTTGAGCAGTAACACCTTTTAGTCAGTAATGACAGTCTGTATTAATGGCAGGGCAGCAAGGTGATATAATTTGTCACAACTGGAGCCTGGACCTGACCTAACTGCACTTGAACAGGAAATGATTGAAAAGTATATCACTGCAGAGCTGTGACAGACAGAAAGGGGAAACATATATATATATTCTTGGTGTAAAAGGTATTTTTCTCTGCAACAAAGGAGAGGAATAAGACATTTATCACAATATTCAAAGTCCTCACGAAGAAAAGAGCTCTGGAAATTTTTTTAATAAAATATTGTCCTCTACCAAATGATTGAGATGTCCCTCCGTGGTAATGGTAAAACAGGAAGAAAAAAAATCAAAATCACAAATCATGTACTGTTACAATGCTTGTAAAATATTAGTAAAGCATTAAAAATCAATCTGTGAGTTAGTATTGCCAGTACTACCATTATTTCCACGTGTACACGGGTGAAAAAAATCATACTGATATATTTTTTCATCAAATATATAAGGTAATAATATTAAAAATATCAACAACAGTGAATATTCATCCTTTTTTATTTCATAAAAATAATTATTTATTATCCTAGCGTCATTACCTTTATCATTAAAGGCCAATTCAACGCTTTAGCAGAGGTTTTTTAAAAAAAATCTATTTGATTACATTTATATTTTTTGTTAAGGCTACATCAGTCTCTTCAGTAAGACCTGAAACTATGACATGTCAAAAAAATACGTGTACCAGGGTGCCTGGTAGCTCAGTTGGTGGAGCGGTGTCCCCTGTGCAGAGGTTATGTCTTCTCCGCAGCAACCGCAGATTCGAGTCCGGCCTCGGCCCTTTACCGCATGTTATCCCCTTTCTCTATCCCCCTTTCACGCTATGTCTGTCCTATAAAATAATGGCAATGAAAGCCCTTAAAATATCTTAAGAAAAAATATATATATATATGCATACTATTGATTTTTCTTTTACTAACTTTGTATAGGAGATGAACTGAAAAGGCAGACTATTTAAAGTCGCAGCGACATCTTCTTTCATTCATTTTCTTTTAGCAAAAAGTAGAGATAGCTCAATCAGGTTGAGTAGCAAAATGTGCTCAACCAAAGGGTTGAGCAGTGGAAACTTGTTTTCTAGATATTACATTTATATAGTAAACTGTTTCACATTTCAGTGGTTATAAGAATCCGACTGACAATACATCTCTAGGAGACATGATTGTTAAGAAAAATGAGACCAAGTAAAGCATGAGAGATGTGCTCTTATTTAAGGATGCTACACAGCAGGAGGAAGGAAGCATTTGCAAAATTATGTGAAAAAACCTGCCTTCATCTGTTGCTCCCCCTTTGGTTAATCCCCATAGTGATCAAGTAACAGCAGGAGACTTATCAGTATTCGACTGTAGTTCGAAAGATGCCAATACAGAAAAATAGTTTTGCAGAAAATTAACCATATAATTTATCATTTCACACAAATGAATGCATTACTAAAGCATAATTTTGAAAAAGAAAGGGTATTTTTTCCTCTTTTTCAATTAATTTAACACACAGCTTGTCTATTTACTGTAATATACACAGGCAGGCCTTCATTCAGGTCAAGGCTGACCCGACTTGAACGGAGCGCTGTTCTTCCACAAGCCCTCTTCTTGCTAATGTCCAGTCACAGGAGAAAAAAGTGGGCAAGATGTGATTGAGGCTCACTCAGCAATGGGAGATCAGTGACTGCTCTGCACACATCTTCACAGAGACATGGTTAACCCCTAATATCCCGGACCAAGCTATTGCACTGATGGGCAGACCTTATTCAGAGCCAACAGGACACAAGACACCGATACAAATTTAAAAAATGCACTGCAGGAATTGTATAATAACATCAGCAGCAACATGCCCAAGCAACTGGATGAAATTTTTCATAGTAGCTGCTGATTTTAATCAACTCATCCTTTAACTCCAAAGATGTAACAGGATCAAGGACAAATTGTAATTTCATTTTTTTTAAATTTGTTTAGAAAAATGACTAATAAATCTGAATCTAAAAACTTACTGTCACTGTTCAATCGGGCTGCAACTAATGATTTTCTTTGATAAACAATTAATTGGTCTATTATTTTTTTCGATTAAATCATTGAGTGCCAGCCCTATTATATAATGGGAAGTGACTTGTGCCAGCTTTTCTGGCCATTTTGAATCATGTTTCAAGACCCACAGAATATTTTGTACAAAGACTCAGAAAAGCTCAAATGAAAGAAGAAACTCTCTTTTTTTGTCATGGAAAAAAAGGTTTGTTTGCACCTTGTTCCATTCTTCATTTATCTGAAGTTGAACAGAGGCTTGGTTCTTCAAAAAGACCATTTTTTTCTGGAAAGCTGAGAAAAATACATTTTTGTGAAAGGGAGTCTGTCAAGCAAAACAGCGAGATCCATGAGAGTTTCCACCAGCGTCCGCTGGCGAAACTGGCCACTTGACCCTCTGCGTTTTTTGGGGGGCATTTTATGAATTGATGTAGCTTCGTTGCTGTAGTTTCGAATCACCTCCGTAGAGATCCCTCTGCTCTTTGATCCCGGCTACTCCACTTCATGTTTTGATCTACCATCTTTTGTACTACAACTACGAGTCCCAGCAGCCCCAAAATTACACACAGGGAGCATGAGAGCGCCCCCTTGTGCCAGCCGCCGAAAACACACTTTGACATATATATACGTCAATGGCACTCAATGAGTTAATCTTATTTAAAAAAAAATAAATAGAAACAATAATAAAATAAGCATTTTTCTCCCAATGAACTGTCAAAATAATTTCAAATTATAAATAATAAATAACTACAAATCTAATATAAACAATTCATAAACTAAATACTGACAGCTTTTACAACATACCATTACGTGTCCTTACGTTAAAACTGAGCATAACATTTTCTTTTTTTTCGCAACTTTCGCTTTCATTTTAGATGCTGCGCCATAACTGTCATGCCAGTGTGTCACTTCTGCATATTTTGCAGCTAACACACTTCCTTGTTTTGCATAACGAAAGGTACTCCCAAACTTCTGAAGTTTTCATACGAATCGTTTTCTCTGCCTCTGCCATGCCTCTTCAAAACACTGACGTAAACAGTCTCATGACAATTTCATTCGTTGCCAACACATTTGTTAATCGATTATAATTGATTTCATCAATTTGTTGTTGCAGCCCTACTGTTCAAGCTCCATACCTCCAGACAACAAAGCAATCACTTACGGGGACAGAAAGCATGGTTACCAGGAATCAGACGAAGCAGGCAGGATAGAGGAAGGCAGGGGCGACAACTGGAAATCAGTCCAGAATAAGGTGCTGGAGAGTCTAGCATGAGTAACGAAGAACCATCTGGCAATGAGCAATTTTGAGGCTGGGATATAATTTGACTGAGAGTAATAAGTAACAGGTGAACTGAGGTGTCTTGATGAGGTGGGCGTGGCTAGTGCTGGGGACCTGGAAAATTAAGGTGAAAGGAAAATTACTGACTGAGTGAGCATTGATCTTATGTAGTGGTATGTTTAATTAGTTTAATTGATGATTATAAATACTGGACCTTTTTTCCACAACATGGAAGCGGTTCTGTTTCCACTCCTGCACCTAATTTCAAACCTCGGAGCATTTTGACAAAAAATAAATTGGTTCAGAACCCCAAAAGTTGGTTCTCAGCAGGAACTAAAATAACACACATTGGGTTACCTCAAATCCATCATTTTTTACAGCTTCAGGCTGTGAGTGTCAAAATTTCATGACTAGAAAACCACTTATGTCCATAATTGGCCCTCAGAAATATTACCTTAACAGCCTGCTCTAATGGCAAACATGCTTTAATGATTTCTCTTGCTGTGCTGAAAACATGGACAGCAGGTACTTTTGTTCAATAAATTCACAAAAAAAAAATTCAGCATTGGCTGAAAGTGACTGAGGCGATCTGTTGCCAGCAAGAGAAAGTAGGTCTGCACTTATGACTACCAGTCCTTTATTGACATTTTTTCCCCTCAGTGGAGCAGGACCACATTTGGACACATCTTGTCATAACGGACCAACGCTTCAAGAAAACAATTACTATGCTATTGTGACTCACAGGTTGCCATTTTCCTTGGCACTTGCAAAGTTGTAATTAATGTGCCCAGGTCTGTTTCGTTGTATGTCATCGCATGCCTGTGTTTTGCTTACACAGAGTTTGAAAAATCATTTTATTACTAGATTTTCCAACAAGATTGACTGATTCTACAGTCATGATTTTTTCTTTATATATCTTTGACCAACATATAAAAAGGAGAATGGTAAAACCACCCTCCCTCCCACTTTTTTTTTTCTGTCACCAAGGTTGGACAAGTTAATTGCATTCAATTGCCCATTGAAAAAGTAATTACATGACTCTACTAATTACTCAGCAGCCAAACTCATGATTTTGTCGTTGTTGTCCACATCAGCTTCATCTAAGATGCATTTAAACAACTTTTTTTTTTTTTTTTTTTTTTTTAAATATGATGTTTTCGGGCTTTTAGCCTTTAATGGACAAGGACAGTTGAAGCATCAAAGGGGGGGAGAGAGAGAGGGCCAATTCGGAAATCAAACCCACGGCCACTACAGCAAGGATTTACATGTGATGCCCCCTCTACCAACTGAGCTACTGGGTGCCCCAACATCTCCAAACTCTAGCCACATTTTTTGGATGCAGAGTCACAGCCACATATTGTGAAGTATTTTTGTGCTTGCTTGGGAAGTTACTGGTGTGTCTGTATATATCTGCTCATCATTTATTTAGGCATGTGTCAAAAACTAATTGTTTTGATGTCCATCTATAGCCTCATTCCCACCGCACAAAAACCCTGCTATCGACTGCTAACATCTGGCTTTTTAATGCAATGGGAATGTGGAATTGGCATTCCCACCTGGGTCAAATGCCTCTGCAGTAGATACAGGTTTTTATTGCCTCCGGCGCTAAAACACTGATCCAGATACATCTGCACCAAGTTTGAAAGGGGACTTAACAAGTAAGAGATAAATAAAGAGAAGAAACCACTGAAAAGTTTTCAAAGACTTTTGTTCCGCCTGCTGTCTACCGTTTACCTGTTCTCCTGCCTGTCCGAGACGTCACATGGAAACATCAACAAGACAACATGAGCAAGCGCGCACTCGCGCACACACACACACACACACACACACACACACACACACACACACACACACACACACACACACACACACACGCATAGACACATGCCAGCTGACAGAAAGGCCGACTCGCTCTCCAGCGGTAAGTTCAGTGGCAGTGGGAATACAGCCATTTAGCAGGTTTACACATGTTTAATACCAATGTTGCTGGAGGTGGGCTTTTACGCACAGGTTTCGGTGACCTGATTTTGCGCTCAGGTGTAGTAGTTTGACCACCAGGTGTTGAAGAATAAGGAAACTTTTTGTTAATTTAAATAGGCGATGATTCGCTCTGGCAGACATATCTTAAACTCCTCCTGTAATATTAATTCTCTCACATCCTCAAAGGATTCAGCATTACACACCTGGCACCACTTATCAAATAGCATACTCTTTTTACGTGCAAACTAAAACATAACTTTGATTGGCAGTTTTATCACCATTCCCAGATTTTTGCCTATAGGCTTTAGGGACAAGTTCATACACTTGCAGCACAGTTTTCTTTAATGTTTCGTAGTCAAGACTCTGCTCACCCGGCAAACTTGCGCACACTTCCTAAGCGCTCGAAAGCTCTAAAATAGGAATCAACATCAGATTCATGAAACGGAGGAACTAAATTGATATGTTTCCTTAACTCAAACCCAGAAGTCGTGACAGTACTTTGATTAAGAGACACAGGGGTGGAGACAGTAGGGGTTCCTCTTCAAACTCCTGGAAAGAGATGCATGGCCTGCACCTCGAGCCTCTTGTTTTCTGTCTCAACCTCCTCTTTGTGGAGGGTTAAACGGAGATCCGCTGTAGACAGACCCAAGGGTCCATTTATACAGACTCCAGGTAGTGACTGTGCTGATGCTACCTTCCCTAGCACATCAGTCCACATTGTGCCACCTACCAAGGCTTTTCACTGACTTTTCCCTGACTGTTGGAATTTCCTCAGCATCTACGATAAATTTCCTATCATTTAATTTCCCTCTACATAATGAGACTTCGAGACTTACTTGGCTTGATTTTCATGCTGGCCCACTTGAGGTTCTTATTTACCTTCTCTAATAGCCTCTTTGTACATGGCACCGTTCTAGTTAATGGGGTCATGCCATCCATGTAAGCCCTAAAAAAACTTAACAGAACCAGAACAGGAAGTTAACTAAACTGAAGTTTAACCCTTACATTACCCAAAATAAACCCAAATAAACACAAACTCTCAAACAAAGGGAAGCGTGGTGTGACCTGTTGGGAGAGGGGAGAGATGGGGTTCCCCCTGCGCTGCAGCGATGTCATCGTGCTCCTTAAATAAGGGAAGACCTCCATCACAGCCTATCACCTGTCGAAGCGGGAGCTCGAGCCACCAATCAGCTCTGAGCAATGACGCACCTTAATCATTACACACGCAGGCACACAAAGTAGCAACACACACACACACACACACACACACACACACACACACACTCACACACACACATCCAACACAGCCATTCTACAACAAAATAATACAACAATAACATACATTACAACCTCAGTCATACCACCAGTGAAGACTGGGCTATTTTTTGTTGGGGAAAAACGCCCTGCAGTGTATACTCTGTCAGGATTTGAAAAAATATTGAAATATAAATGTTATATAAAAGTTTTAAAATGTCATTTTCGATATATTCGTTGTTATATTTATCAAGTAACAAAAAAATAGTTAGATCAATAAAAAAAATCTATAGATTAAGCAATTAAGCGAAAAACAATCGATAGATTAATCGATAAAAAAAATCATCGTTAGGTGCAGCCCTAAAACAATTACTTTGACATGGTCCACTTTATACCTCATGCTGCAAGAACAGCATCAACAAAATACTTTTCTCAAGGAGACATTCAGCTTGAATTATCAAGACCATCTACTTTCCACTGTGGATGACAAGTGAAGGGGTTAATTACAATAACCTACAGTACAAGCTTGTGATGTTTGCCTCCCACACAAACACTATGCCAGTGTTCACAGTATGCATGTATGACTCACAAGATGTGTGCCTGCAGATGTCCGCTTTATCACCACGGAGAGCTATGCTCACTTCATTTCATTGATCTTGTCGTACACATCAGGCTTTGGAACCTCAATAGTCATGGTGTTGTAGTTGGAGGAGGCTTGCATGTGCTGCTGCAAGATGATTTTTCTCTGCTTCTATGTGCAGGTTGGAAGTTAGCAGGGGTGCAAACTCATCAGGCTGAAAAAGGTGACAACGATGGCACAGGGGTGGGGGTAGGGCAGACTAGAAGAAGAAATACAAGAAACGAGCCGCTGTATTTGCAGTGGTGGAAACTAAGTACATTTGCTCAAGCACTGTACTTCACTACAAATGTGAGTTTTTTCATTCATGTATTTCACTTTATGCCACTTTCCTCATTTCTCCACCACATCTAAGTAGGACTGCAACAATAAATCAATAAAATCGATAATAATCGATTATTAAATGTGTTTAATAATAATTAAACACATAATAATAATAATTAAATTATTACATCACTCGCTGTGTTGCAGGACTGTTTATGTCAGATACAGACTGGAGAAGCTGGTGTTTTAAAGAGGCATGGCGGAGGCAGAGAGAACGTTTCGCATGAAACCTTCAAAAGTTTGGGAGCACTTCACCTTATGCAAAACAAATAAGTGTGTTCACTGCAAAATATGCAAAAGTGACACGGCATGGCACAGGAGCACGATGGTTATGACGCAGCATCTAAAACGAAAGCAGCCCGTTTCACACAGCGCGCAACAGAAGTACATGACTTTAGCCTTGTGGAACTGCAGCATGTTTCATGTTTGTGGTGTTCACACATGCAGCGTTGTTGCAATGTTGCTGCTGCGTCACGGCCCACAGATATTAGTACTGCATTTCCACATTTATATGCACAAATTCCTCTCATTTATGAAGTCGTGCAAACTCCTGCACAGCCGACAACACGGTCCTGTAAATGTTCAAAATAAAATGCCTTGTATCAGCAACTGACGTGATTCCAGAGATGCTGTCAGAGGGGTTTTGTTTTGAAAGGGAAGCAGGGAAGTTGGAGTAAAACAGACGTCTTTGTATTTCCTCATCTCTGGCCCCGGAGGGCGACTTTTAAACTGCAGTAAAAAGTTGTATTGAGTCAATATAATCATCAAAACACCATCCTCACTGTCTCTTTCTGCTGACAAACGTGTGCGTCATGTGTAGAAAAACAGCAAGCCAGCATTTCTCTATTATGTTGTAAAAGCTGTCAACATTTGGTTTTCGAATTGTTTCATATTTGATGTTGCAGTTATTTATTGTTAATAATTTAATATTATTTCGAAGCTCAATGATAATCTGTTTTTGAAAAAAAATAATTAACTCATTGAGAGCCATTGACGTATATACGACAAAGTGTGTTTTCGGCGGCTGGCACAAAGGGGTGCTCTCCAGTCCCTGTGTGTAATTTTTTTTTTTTTTTTTTAAAGATTTTTTTTTTTTTGGCATTTTAGCCTTTTATTAGACAGGACAGATCAACAGCGTGAAAGGGGGAGAGAGAGTGGGGACGACACGCAGCAAAGGGCCTTGAGCGGGAGGCCGCTGCGGCAATGGACACTGCCTTTATTCATGGGGGGCCTGCTTTATCCACTCAGCCACGGCCTGTGTGTAATTCTGGGGCTGCTAGGATTCGTAGTTGTAGTACAAAAGATGGTAGGTCAAAACATGAAGTGGAGTAGCCGGGATCAGAGAGCAGAGTGATCTGTACGGAGGTGATTATAAAATGCCCCCCCAAAAAACGGAGAAGGTCAACTGGCCAGTTTCGCCATTGGACGCTGGAAGAAACTCTCATGGATCTCATGCTCTTGACTGAGTGTCCTGCGGGGTCCAAAGAGTTTACTTTGAAAAAATGACAGTGTTCAAAGCAGGCCCGGTCGCCCAAATACGGCAGCTAGGAATAATGGAATAGGAATCCGGTTCTATTTTGTGGGTTTTCTCTCTCTGAACTGGGGCCATAATTTGTTGCATTGTGCTGTACTTTGCATATTTACACACATTTGTAATACAATTTTCAGATGTCTTTTATGTCATTGAAGGCAAAATTATAACATTCAAATCACTGTTTTGCTTGACAGACTCCCTTTCACAAAAATGCATTTTCTCAGCTTTCTAGGAAAAAAGTGGTATTTGGTCAGTAATTGCGCCAGCTACGGCTTCGGAGGTAGAGCAGGTTGTCTTCTAATTGGAAGGTTGGCAGTTTGATCCCTCCTCCCTTCCACATGTCAAAGTATGCTTGGGCAAGATACTACACTGCTTGCGATGGCTGTGTAAGTGTGTGTGATTGTTTACAAACTGAGTAGAAGGTGGCAGCTCGTACAGTAGCCTAAGCCCCCAGTGTGTGAATGTGCAGGCTGTTCTCATAAACCATACATTCTCCTACAGAAAGTAACACACCCAAATTTGTACATACAGTATTCTGCTCAACTATTTGAAACCTGAGCAAATTGGTTTGGATTTCTTTCTAAAACATGTGGGACAAGGCAATGAGCAACTTAATGAGAACAGGCCAAAATATTAGCAAGAAATTTGTACAACACGCAAAAAAAAATACCCGCAAAAAAATAAAATAAAAATTGAAAATGACCTGCAATTTTTTTTGGTAACATTATTTTGAATATATAATTAGACTGTGTAAGGTGGTCGGGAACACAAGGACAAGAGGAGCTCTTTGAGGCAGGTGAATTAAGAAAAGCTGGATGAGTTGCAATTGATATGTCCGTTACATCCAATAATCTGTTTGTATATGTCTTATTATACTTTATGTTGTGATTTTCAGATCTGTCTGCATTTAGAAGAGGAATATTTTGGTCTAAACCTCTCTCTTGGTTCCTCTCAAATTTATGATGTAGAGATGTCTTGTGAAGCGATCTGTCTAAACTTTTTTTCTTGCCTTTTAAAGGAAGAAGACTCCTCTGTAGCCTCAGGCGAGGGAAAGAGATGAGGGACAATGATGAGAAGTGAGTGGTTCAAAATGAAACTTATGAGTCAAGAACAAGATGAGGAAAACAGCCAATAAATGTAAGATGAAGACTATGTTCGATTCAGTGTGACTTCTGTCTTTAAATCTATCAGCTTTATCAAGACAATCATCTCACTTTCTCTTTTTCTTGATCAGGACTCGAGGCAAGGACTCTCTCTTGAAAATGGATTATTGATGGCTTCATTGAGAAAGTAGAGAAGGCTAATAACTTGTACAATGTAGCGGGAGAAAAGAATTGAAAAACATCTCCCAGCTAAGAGGAAGGAAACATGACATGTTCATGACAAGAACATTGGCTTTCACAGAACTCCATTAGTAGTCCCCATAGAAATTGTGAGATCTATTATTCATACCATCAGCTAAAGGTTTCATGTTTTCTATCTTATAGTGGAACACTGACAGTGTGACTGCTCATGGCGAGAGGTTTGAAATACAGGGCCCTTTAAAGGTACGGCAGGTATTATGTGTGCAGCACAGGAGACTAAAGTGACAATCTAAAACTATTTACTACACTGTAGGATGTATGATGAGAGATCCATCAGGTGGTAAAATTGGTGGTACAATGTAAACATGCTCTTCTGAGACTGATAAGAGTGTGTTGTTTGAGCTGTTAAGGGAAGATTATCACTTTCCAGAGAGGCAAAAGAGGCACATGGTAGGGTATAGAAAAAAACCCATATCACATTATTAAAACACATATCTCTGCAAAAACAGTGGTATTTGACAAGTTCGTAATGAGAGTGGGTTGGATTTTCTTAACTTCTTCCTTTACCCACTTAAGTCATTTGTAGTGCAGTGACCATTCAAAACAGGACAGTTGCTTGGCCTGTGATCATACTTGCCAACCTTCCTGATTTTCCCAGAAGACTCCCATTTTTCACGGCCCTCTCCCGATTTAGACCTCCTCAATGGCCCCGACTCTTAAAGCCTACCTTTTCCACACGGACAACTATATGCAGGGATTTAAGTTCTCCATCACTACGACGGGTTTCTGTCATTCAGAGTCTGTGTAGGCCATTTATGAGAGTAGTGTAGATGTAGTGTAGGGGGGTGATTAGAGAGAGGGAGAGATGGCAGAGTGCGCGTGCATGACACAGACCTATGTGGACTATCTAAAAAAGCCTTTGCATTAGACTTTCACCACCATCATCTTAAGCTTTTTTCCAGACAGTGTTGTCCCTGCTTAAGACAAGGCTTGCGTGCAGTTTTTGTTTTCTTTCGAACGGCTATGTTTCTCTTAACCTGAATAAAGTAGAAAGCTCTCCTACTTCAGTGAGTGAAATGTTAGAAAACCACAAGCAGCAAAGCTTTATAGACAGAGAGAGAACGGTGCAGGACTCTGTGTCTGTCAGACATCTGAAGAGAAATTAGAGCGCAGAGTAATAGCACAGCAGACTACAGGACACAGCTTTTTTTTTTCCAAAATATAATAACTTATTCTCAACATTTCAGAGATCTCCGATATGTGGGATGTGTTTTGAATTTGCAGATTATTTTAAATGTGAGCAGAAAGATTGTGTAATACACATGAGGGATTGATAAATTAATTATAATGAATGACTGTGTCATTGACGTGCATACTGTAGGTGCAACATGCACATTTAAAGAGGTTACATCATCAAAAAAACACACAAAGGAAGACTGAAGGGAAAATGATCGAAATGGAAATTAGCACCAGCCACCAGCCAAATGCTGGTAAAATATGCAAGTGGCTACTAGATTTGCTTCACTCACCAGAAAAAAAACAAAAAACAAAAAACAAAAGGCAATCTATTGTTTGGCTCATTCATTCTGGAATCTATCAGCTACAGTGGCAGGTGAAAAAAAGAAGTTCATTTCCAACCCTGCTTATAAGTGTGTTGATATATTTAACAAAAAGTGCTTTAGGGACTTACTACATTATATTTCAGTGGTGAAAAAGGCATTTCATTCACCAGAGTGCAGGAAATTAAAGTCAGTGTAAATCGAAAATTAAAATGTGCTCTGAGTTTGGCAAGTATGTAAAAGAAGGTCTCAAAACCATGATCCGAAAATGCTGGGTGAAAACAGGAAAGCGGTGAAAAAACAGTCAACCGTTTAACTCCACAATTCAGTACTATACAGTAAAGGGTCTTCCTAACATGTTTTCAACAATCAGTGTCAAACATTTATATTTATGTGTTTTGAAACAAATCTCTGAATTCACTTTACACGGACTTTAAGTGTTTAATGCTCTAAATTAACTAATGTCCCACTTCTTATGTGTGGGACACATATCTTTCTACTTTTCTTCCTGTAGCTTCAGATTTCAAACTGCTTTTATTTTACACAGGAACATTTTGTAAGGATTATATATACTCCTGTTCCTATTCATCCCTGCCAAATTGCTGCTTTCTGATTGGCTGCCATTTGTGATCAAAAATGAGATTTGGATGTCAAATTTCTAACCGGTGTATTTGTTTAACATGCTTAAACATGTTAAACAAATACATCTAAACAACAAATATTAAAAAGACTGAATAAAGCTGCACCGATAGAAACATGATTAAAAATGCATATAAGTGATAGACCATGAGAGGCTGTGGTTTGCAGTGGTTCTAGAACAGCTTAGAGGCCATTGTAAGGTTCAACATGGAGCACGCTCTCATGGCAAAGGAAAGTCATATAAAAAGAATTTTATCCATCGAACTACTGTCAAGTCTGGCACATCAAAGGTTCCCACAGTGTAACTGTCAGCTACCCAATCAAAGAAATGACACAGGCATGTGACAGGTTGAGCATACAGAACCTGTGTGATCCATCAATAATGTTCGGCAAGAAAACAGTGAGATAAAAAAACTGAAGTGAAGAAAGGCAGTTTCAAAGTTGGCCACATATGTAAATGAGCCTTTGCTCATGCTTAAATGAGAGATGTTTGCTTTATTGAATTTGGATATTGGTCCGTTACTTTGTATAACCTGAGAAAACTTTATCCTCAGTGTTAAGATAGATTTACTCACTGATAGCTTCTGCCGCATTTATACTTATGATGTCCTGTTGGAAAATCCTGTGTGTTTTCCCCTCTGTGCTACAACATGTCCTTTTTTCTGCGGTCATGCACAGCAGCCATGTGAACCCAAATGCAGTTACAGGAGACAAACCAGAAAGTTACAGGAACTATCACTCATAAATAAACAAATAAATAAATAAATACTCAACAGCATAGTCATTTTTAATCATTTACCTGGGTAGACTAGAATTACCGCCATGCATCTGTATGCCTCCACACACACCAGTCTAGATGCAGTTATAGTTTACATCAATGTCTGTGAAAACATGGACACGTCACACACATCTTTCCCTGGCAGCACAGAAGATCTCTACAATCAGCACAGTTTCAAGATAGACACCAAAGATTAGTGTCACCAATTCAGTATCTGACTAAATGTCTCCCCTTCTGTTCCTGATGTATGATGTTGAGTGATGGCCAGAGAACTGTTTTTGCAGAACATTATTATGTCAGAGTTGACCTTTGATCTCTTGGATATAAAATGTCAGAACTTCATCATTATATCCTATTGCACATGTGTGTGAAACTATAGTGCATGAATTCTTGAGTTATGGCCAAAAATCTGTTTTATGAGGTCACCATGGCCTTGACCTTTGACCATCAGATTCTAATTAGTTCATTCTTGAGTGCAAGTGGACTTGTGCCAAAGTTGAGGAAATTCCCTCAAGGCCATCTTCAGATACTGCCTTCACAACCATGAAACAGATGCAAGGTCAAGGCGACCTTGACCTTTGAGTTCAAGTGAACTTTTGTGCCACATTTGAAGAAATTCCCTAAAGGTGTTCTTGAGATATCACTTTGACAAGAATGGGTCAAATGCAATGTCACCGTAACTTCGATGTTTGACCACCAAAATCTAATCACTTCATCCTTAAGCCCACTCAAACATTTGTGTCAAATTTGAAGATTACTGTATCTTGCACAGTTGAAATGTTGTCACGTTAAAAAAAGGAAATCTTTCCACACGCAGACAGACAAGCAAACACCTAGCAAAATACTCAAAACACATTCTGTGGTAGTTGCCACTAAACAATAGGTGTCACAAGGCCCACATTTTGTCATGATGGCACACACACAGATTCACAATGTAACATCAGCCACTGTCATGTGTTAAAAAATAAATCAAATCAGACCACCTTGCAATGGGATCACTCCAGCCATCCGTGACTTAAAGTGAAGTTGGGCCAGAAGTATAAAGTGGCAGGGGGGACAATGTCCCATTCAATACTTCTTTCCCCCTTGTTCAGACCATGCCCACCTTAAAACTCAACCGTCAGTATGATCTCAACTACACATCTGTTTAAGCTTCATTCACACAGCAGGCACAAGTGGCCAAAATCTGACTTAACCCCCCCAGTTGCAAGATGTCATTGTGACTTTACATTGTTTTTTTGGTTGCACAACAATTGGGAATAAATCCTCATAGCCATGCAAACTATTATGAGAATGAAATCAAATATACATTGTCATTGTTACCCGAAAATTACACATACACATACATATTATTATAGCAGTATGAGTGTTGTGTAGGTGGAAGTGGGCATGAGAGATGCTACAAATAAAAGCAGATGCTACTAGCACGCACGTGTCTGTAATCAACAATGCTATTTGCACCTGGGGTGTAAATATCCAATGTGGCTGGCCAAATACTGATATGATGATTTCATGATGGTATTTACATAGCAAGAGAAAATGTGCGTGTTTCAATTGTAAGGCATTACGTTTAACGCAGCTCTCCCCTACTACCCAATCACAGCACGCAGTAGGATCCATAATGACTTAGGGATGGGGGTAAATAGCCCAATATAAATGCTGTGTCAGTACTCTAACCCAGGTGCAGAAAACACCATTAAAACGTGTCATGACTTTTTCAGTAATGTTATGTTCCAATCCTGTCTGTTGTCTTGCCAACTATTTGATGAACTGCTGCCTGTTTGCCGCCCGTCCCATCCTGTCCTGTCCCCCACCTTCATCTCATGCACCTGTATGGAGGTGGAAGCCATAATAGGTGGTGTACCAGTAGTCCTGGCCTCTATAGTCATTTATATATTTGCTCATTTAGCTTTTCTTTGTTTTTGTTTTTTTATTTATTTATTCATTCATTCATTCATTCATTCATTCATTCATTCATTCATTTATTCATTCATTCTTATTATGATTATTATTATTATTATCATTATTCTTTTTAAAACTCTAAGTCTATTCTACTTTTTATACTGCACTTGTATTTTATGTCTATTTGTGTATGTACATTCTGTTTTACTTACTAAGTTACTTTCTCCTATTTACTTATTTAAAATGTATTTTTATTTATGTGCTTATTTATTTACTTTTGGTACTATTATTATTTTCCTGCTTTCCACACCAACAACTAGGTTGTCCCTTGTAGAGGGGGTTTGTGGGAGGGTGGACAGAAGGACCATGAGGCACGGAGCCGGGATAGAAAAATGGGGAAAAATGCGGAGAATGCCTATGTTCGATGCTCTTGTGTTGTACACTATTCTGTTGCATTTTCCTGAATAAAATATGGCAAAAAAAAAAAAAAAAACATGTCATGACTTAAAAAAAAAGTTAAGCAATTACTGGATTGTGAGTAGGAGGTTATCCAAGTACACATCTCTCCCACCGCAGCTCAGCTTGGACACATTCAGACACACAAAGACAATGTCACTCTAGAGTAAAAAGACTTTGGACGCCTCATAGCTGAGCTTTGTTATCATGTTTGCACAGAATGAGCAGTGTGGATTTTGTTCATGTCTTACATTTAAGTCATGCTAGAACTGTAACCAGTGTTGAGACAAGAAGAGTACTACTACTTTGACAACTTTGCTCTATGCAAACAGTGTACAAGTTGAAAGCCAAATAAAGACTCAACTGCTCCGTTTCTGTTTTGTGCAGCTGTTAATTACACTACATGTCAATCACTTACCCACTTTATAGTGGAGAACTGATGGTTTTGCACTGTATTGACTGTTGTGTTGACACTTGGACCTGACAAGCACATTCTCTAATAATGCGTCTTTATCTCCTACACTTTCAATTGATTTGGTACAGTCAATGTGTTGAAATCATGAACAGAACAGTAATTATTCTACTCGTCCTTGTCTTGTCACAGCCTCTAATAACAGAACAGAAACTCCATTTGTGTTCCTGATGATTCGTTCGTGCTGAAAGGGTGGCATGAATGAGCAGTGTATTTTAGGCTGTGTTCACACATCTTTGAAGTGTATAACTCTGTTATTATATTAACTTCCTCAGTAGTGGTTGTCACTTGCATATATATGAAACCGCATAACGTTACTCACATCTCAGGGACAAATTAGGACCGACATAGTAAAGATGCATATGAAGAGTGCAACAGTGCAGAGTGTTCAAGGAACTGCCCATCTGACGCCATCACAGAAAATACTTAGCCCGAGCCCGACCGAGCTCGACCCCCACTAAAAGCGCTACTCGAAAGCAAAATTAACCTAAACTGAGATCCATACTTTGCTTATTACAAAAGTTATGTTGGAGCAGATTCAGAATTCAGATTCAGATTTGTCCGTCATCTAGCTCCATTGTTGCCTGATATCAGACAGAATTTTCAACTGGTTACACTCCGTTTCCATCCTCCTTCATAATCAGTCAACTCAAACTCAGTTGAGCCAGCAGATTCAAAGGTCTGGACCCCGGCAAGCTACATCATGCTTGTTGAGATTGAAAAAGATTAGGCTATTTGAGCAGCTGACTGTATGCAGGTTTTCAGAAGCAGGCAAGGGGTGAAATTAAGTGTCTTGAAAATCTTTACTAGCAGAGCCCAAAGCAAATACAGTAGGAGTGCTCAAAGTTTTGATGACTGAGTGACAATTTATGGAGCCAGCATATGACATGCTTCTCACTAAAAACACCTGGCTTTACCTCAAACGCTGCAGTCAGTGTTGTTGTTTGTTGGTCCTGATTACCTGTCTCCTGGGTGAAAGTCCTGTGCTTGTTTAGAGGTGTATGTTGACTGTTTGTGCACATAGCACTGATGCTATGGGGGCTGAAAGTTTTGTAGTGCAGGACAGAATTTTAATATGACTATTAAAGTATCACAAATGTTATTTTTATTATAAAGTTTTATTAGTGAATTTAGCACTGAAAAATGCATACACTGTTGTAATAATCTTTACGCTATATGTTCATGTTTATCATCATTCATACACTTAGCGGGGATGCAGGAAGTAGGGATGCTATTGTCCATCAGTCCATACCCAAAAACATATTGCCTCCGGACTCAGCAATAAAAAACATTTATTCAAAAGAAAGCAAGATAAATAAACACACAACAAGGTATCACTAACTTGTAACTAAGTGTGGATGTAAATGAATGTGTGTGTGTGTGTGTGTGTGTGTGTGTGTGTGTGTGTGTGAGAGAGAGAGAAAACACAAAGACAAAATGATTGACGACAGAGATAACTACAAAAAAAAACTACAAAGGCTAAACATGGGCTCAGATGGAAGGAGGTTCTGCCTGACCACATGTAGTCTGTCAGAACAAAGGAACTTTGAGTTCCCTCTTTGAGTTCAGTTATGCTAAAAGTCAAATAAGAGTGTATGTGTATTTTGCATAAGATCTATGTTGTAAAAAGGTGCCAAGGTTAGTAAGACTGTATAAGACTGTGTTAAGCATTAGCAAACGAACATCAGCTTAGTTTTCTTAAATCCAACTACACAGTAACCTTACTACAACAAGATGGCAGCAATAACTCACTGAATAGCATCAAATCACAGCTGACAAAAGTTCAGTCTTGCTTAGCCTGTAGAATCGTACTAACGCTGTGCCCAGATGTTATATTATCGGTCCGTGAGAGGAGGGAAAGTTGCTTTATTGTGCAATGTCTGACAGTACATGAAAGCCGGGGCCAACCACTCTTTGAGAGTTAGCAGTTTGGCGCTAACTCTGCTTTATTCTCCTTTGCTTGGAAAGTTGTGGTGCTTTCACATCAGGATTGGGCGGTTTGGTTTGGTTTCGCTTTCACACTGCACTTTGTCAAACGAACCAAGAGGAGTAAATATGAGGTTGTGCTGACTGACAGGTGACTGTTGATTGGAAAGTTTTTGCGTTTGTCATCCTGTCTCATCAGGACCCACGTGGGGAATTCAAATGATGTGACTAACAATAGTCCATGCAGCACGTGTCGCAAAGAGCTCGTAAAGAAATGGTGAAACTGATAGTGAGTATTATTAGGCAGCTATTTTTAGACTGCACGTCGATCGCGTTATCAGGGCCGCTGTGGGCGCGCGATCATAATTGCTTCGTTGTTATGATCACACATTATAGAAGACAAATCACAGAACTCTATAAACTCTGCATATATGTTCCACTACAGATATCTATAAAACAGGCATTTTTTAGCAGCTGCTGGATGCTCTACAGAGACACACGTCTGCATCACCTGCTGAGAGATCGTTAATCAGGTCATTTATATGACGGCTTCTGAGTGAGTTCTGCAGTGACACTGATGACAGAGAGGCCAGTTAGACATTCCTGTCCTATTGTTTTAATAAGCTTAACTTATAACTTAAAACTTCTCTTAGCAGGGGCATCTGACTGTTAATAATGATAATAACGATAACTGATAGTAACAACCACTGCTGCTGTAATGCTGCGCGTGCCCGTAGCGGTGGGGCTGACTGTTGTCAGGATCAACTATGAGATCGCGGAAATATTTCATGATCAGCAGATGGATTTATTATTGGTTCAGCTTTAGAAATCCTGCTAAAATCGCATTTCTCCTATTATAAAGTCCTGTGGTTTATTCGTTTTCATTCACATCACAAAAGAACCAGAGTTCACTTGGAAGCAAACCGAGACCCCCGTTTTCAGGCAGTCCAGAGGTCGCTTGTTTGGTCTGCACCAGAGTTTGTTTGAGCTTTCACACCAGCCAATACGAACCAGACCATCCAAGGAAACAAACTCTTGTCCGTTTAAGGCGGACCAAACAGCTCTGGTGTGAAAGCGCCCTTAGGCTGCAAAACTTGAGTCTGCTTGGCACTAACTTGTCTGATCTATTCTTCTATTTAGAGGATTTGGTGTGTGGCACCTTTTGAGCCATCCACACATCTTGAGAGCTGTTAAAGTGCATGAAGCAGCAGAGGTGAGAAGAAGCAGAGGAGGGACAGGCAGGTCCTCCTTGCAGCAATGACCCTTCCTGATCCCTGAAGGGATAGAACGAGAAGAGAGGAAAGATTCTTTTTTTTAAGATTATTTTTTGGGTATGTTTGCCTTTTTATTAGACAGGACAGTAGATTGATAGCGTGAAAGGGGGAGAGAGAGGGAATGACATGCAGCAAAGGGCCGCGAGCTGGAATGGAACCCGCGGCCGCTGCAGCAAGGACACCGCCTTCATCAATGGGGCGCCTGCTCTATCCACTGAGCCACCCGACGCACGAGATTCTTTTTTTTTTTTGTTAGCTGTGATACCTAGGGCTGGGGTGACACGTCGACGCAATCGATTCTGTAAATACGCCGATTCACTTAACGTGCATCGACATGTCGCCCCATTTCACACGGCGCGCATCATGGGAGTGTGAGCAGCACCGGGCGCGATGTTTTTTGTTTCGGCACTCATGTTATCAAGTTAGAGCATGCACACCTCAGCCCTGAGCAGTGCTTGTCAGGCGAGTCTGAGCTGCGTGTCAGCTGCAGCACATCTAGAGAAACGGTGGCTCGATTATTTTTTTTTTTTTTTGCTGTTGGATTGTTAAATGTAGATTGCACTACATTCCTTGAGTGGAACAAGCTCTTGCATTAATTTCATTTTGGAGAGACTTTATATCAGACTGTAAAACACAGATTACCAGTTAAGACTGGGCTATTTTTTTGTTGGGGAATGATGTCGTGCAGCTTTTTAAAATGTTATTTTTGGTAAATTGGTAGTTGTATTAATCCAGTAATAAAAAAAATAAAAAAATGATAGTTAGATCAATAAAAAGATAATCGATAGATTATTTGATTAATCGAAAAAATAATCGTAAGGTGCAGCCCTAGTGATATCGCAGGTCACAGGCCACAGTGACATTAGAGAAAGCTTTGCACACATAGGTGTGAGAAATGGAGAACTTTGGGGAAAACGGGTTCAAATGGCTTTTTTTGGTCTAATGAACAAAAGCGAAGAGCTTCAGTTGCCATTTTCAGAGGGCTGAATATACAGGACAAGCCTTCTCATGTCCCCTTGCACAAAAAAACAGATGAAAATCAATGAAATCATCAGTAGATTCCACTGATTCCAAAGATACATAGCCATCAAATGTTTATAGTAGTCAAGTGTCTGTTTAACTCGTTTAGCTTTGTTGTCCTGTTTTTCAGGACCTATCCTGTGTATGTACTCAGAGTCAAATTCCATGTGTACACAAACTGGGCCAATAAAGCTGATCCTTAATCTGATTCTAATATATCTAAAAAGGTTAAAATAATACAGACTTACAACCTTAAACATTTAATGCCTAATTAATAGTTATTCTATTAAACGTTTTATTGCTGCTGAATGTTTTTCTGTAGAAATGTGGAAAATTGTAAAAACACTACAGTAAAGCTTGAAAAGCACAAAAAATCTGACCTTCCTTCCCTTGGTTCCACTGTTGTTCCCCACACAAATATGAAAACACCTGTAATGACACATTCTAGGTAATGAGCGGTTATATCCTTGAAATCTTCAGGGACAGCTATTTCTCTATATTAAATATTCATGATTAAATATGCCACAATTAAAGTTAAAAAGAGAGTTTAACTTAATCAGTGTTTTCATGCCATCTTCTTGAAAACTGAACATTTCAAGCCTTTAAGGTTTTACCTTTAAGCAGACCTAGGATTCACAAATGGGGCTGAAATAACCTGCATCATAAGGACTGTGTGGATGTGGTTTGATCAGATTTGATTGACAATGACTGGCCGACCCACCAACTGCCATCAGAGTCTGATGCAAATGTTGCTGAATCCCAATTTGTGTATGAGTTCAAGAACTGCCCACAGACAACATAACTTTGACAGAAATTGGCATCTTTACTCTTAGTTTCATAAGGCGCTCAATGCCTGAATTCGACCAAAAAGGTGCCAGTGCCTTAATTCAGCATTTGTATGACATGATCATCTTATGTGTCTTGGATATGGCCTATATGTATGCACATATCTTGGTAATACACCCCACTTCAAATGTATTTTGTATGCATTCATTACATGCATTACATACGACGTACATTTTCACAGTTTGTACATGTAAACTTTTAAGAAGCTATTATGCACTATAAGACCAACTGAAAATATGATATCTGTTAGCCCTAAAGAATAAGTTGGATTAAGAGAAGGAATACCAAAATCACGCACAAAATGTATGAGCAAGACTGCTTTTGTTTTTAGCTTTGACGGTGCATCAAATGTCACCTTGAAGTACAGCGGGTCAAATCAACATAAATTGATTATGACTAATAACTAACATTTCTTCCTTCATCTTTTGGTAAATCAACAATCCCCCCCTTGCAATAAGGCTAACAATTTAACATAGCATGACAGAACAATGGGCATCGGCAATATCATATTTAGGAGCTATGAGCACAAGAACAGCCTTCCAAAGTCGGAATTACGAGTGGTAAAGTAGGAAATTTCTATGATACCCAAGTTGCCAAGTTGTGACGTTTGCATGACGTTTGCATGACGTTTACATGACATTTCAGGGCATTGCAAATGGCGGAAAGCATGGAAACAGTGAAAACATTTTACGGTAAAAATCATTTATTTCGCTATTTTGTTCCTTGTAGCTATCATTTACTTTTAGTAGTTGCATTTTTTAGCATACACCTCTATTAGTTGTAGCAAGCAAGCGAACTTTGAACTATAAAGCATGCAACGTAAGTATACTAACGTTGATAACAATGTTATTTTAATAAAACACGAATTGACAATTTCATGTCATAAATGCATAAACATGGCGGGCAAAAGTCAATAGTAAGAAACTTATTTATTACATCACACACACAATTTTTGATCACATGTAAAGAGTAATATGGTATTAATGTCAACTGCTGTCCATGTAGTGCACTGTGCAAATGGTGTGAAGAGTCACCGCCACCACAATAGTTGCCAACCTACCAGGGAGAAGTACTGGACGGAGAAGGCTCAGTATTGGTGATCAAGGTAGTACAGATAGCCTCTCACCAGCGGGGTGGTAGATTTTATTTACTTCCAGCTTGACTGCTCCTGCTTGACCTCTGACATTTCATGATGGACCAATCCATATGTAGCTGTGGGGGGAGGTGACCACAGCCGGTACCACTACAACTGCCTTACACAGGTAACTTTTTGCATGTTTGGGGCTGTGTAACCCCCTAATCAGATGGGCTATCCCAGCATCATGTGGGCCGCTGCCAGCAGATCTTTCTTTCTGTTAATTTTTCTCTCGACAATTTTCTGGTGACAGCCTGCAGCCCACAATGGGATGGGCCGGCCAATCTGGTATTTGCCAGAAATGCCAGACCAGTCAGTCTGAGCTTGGTCAGAGCAGTAGCAGCAACATTCGGAGGGGAACCCCCGTCAGTTGCTGAAGTTTGTTCCTGGTCCTCTGTGGTTTTTTTCTTTTGATGTCTTTTTTTTTAAAATCCATTTTAACAAGACCGTTTTCAGCTGTTTTCTCAGGGTCAGTGTTTTCACACACAGTCACTCTTACACCAATGTGGGGGTGATGATGCTGATAAAGAAAACACCCTTTAGGGGCCTTTAAACATACTTCCCTTTCCCTTTCTACTCCTGACATGATCACAGCCAGTTCCTCATTCTTCCTCTAATGTTTTTTTTCATGTATGCCAACACACCAACTTCTGTTCATGTGCCTTAAAAGAATGAATGTTGAATTCCTCTGTCAAAGCAGTCATCAAAGTTCAAATGAAAGGAACATGAATGTGGGATGACATAGTACAGAAAAAACACAGGTTAACACAGCTATTCAACTAGTGACATTTTTTTTAACTCAATTCCTGCTTCCAAAGGTTGACCTATGACAACCCAGCATAACAGAGAACATGTTTGGCCTTGAAAGCGCCAGAATTATATAGGCCCAAGGAATAGTAACATAAAGTTACTAGGGCCCGCTCAGGGGGGCGTTATGTGACCAGACATTATCAGTCACAAGCAGCCATGGCTATTTTTTACTGTTTGAGTAGAGTGCACAAGGTAGCTTGGGGCATCAAGTTTCACTCTTGATGGCTTGATTTTGACAGTTTGTCAGAAGCTTCAAGGATATTTTGAGAGAAAATGAATTATATTTTCCTGTCATGATTTCAGTGCACTGACAGCACCAGCCTCCATAGATTGTTACTGTAAGTAACCACCATGAGGTCACCCATTGGCTTGATGACTCCTGTTCTGAAGCCTAGAGTTTCGCATTTTGGCTGTCTTGGATTATTGAAAACATAACTGAACATATTTGGGCTGTCTTGGATTATTAAAGACATAACTGAACATATTTGGGCGCAAGGGTAGAAACAGCATTTAAAAGCTATAGTTAACTGTAATAATGCTATTGCTAGTGCCTTTTTTTCCCAGCAAAAAATGGGCTTAAAATCATTTAAACAAAATGTACTCACAGGAAAAACTGAACATTCGACTCCTTAGAGGGTCTTTTAGTACAAACAGATTTTAGGCAATCAAAAAAAATACAATTAACTTTCATCAAATGACAACACTGAAATAGTTACCAATGGCGTTACACCTATACTCTGACTCTGGAGTTATGCCATGTTCATGTTACCTGACTAACAGTGTTGCTGTGGTAATGACTAGTCTAAAGATGCCACTCATCTGTCACTCAAAGTGACCACGCCCTTATATAATATATTAATTGGAGCATTAATAACATTTAAACAGGTGAGTTATATTAAAATTTACTCCTTGTTCAGTTATCAATAATGGGAAAAGTAGCTATAAAGACCAAAACTGGTTTTGTGTACCAGGCTGCATTTTGTTTATTTCTGCTGTAAAGTTTGGCATTTTAACATGGGTATGTATAGAGTGGCCCTGTAATGAGTCCTAAAACCTGGAAATGTATTTATTTATTTTAATGTTAATTTAAAAGTGAGACAGCACATTAATGAATCTCAGTTTAAAATACAAATTAAAACAAATTTACGTACATCTGTAGTCCCTCATACAGAGGACCCTTGTGTATTAACAGTAGCAATGTAAACTGTGTGGCATAAAGTACATGATATTAAGTGTATGGTGCAAAGTGCTTTACCTTTATGCAGTGTGCAGAATTCAACAGATGGGTTGGTTGCACACATACATCATGGATCACTGGATAAAAACAAAGGAGCTACATTGGAGATACATTATATGAGAAGAATCCAGATGAACTGATCCTCTCCTACCACCTGGAGTAGATCTAGATATTGGAGACTTAGCAAAAAATGAGTTAGCATTTTAGCAGTCCTGGTTTCCTCTTCTTGAATGCAATTGTTTTTTTAATGTGTTTTTGGTGACTGAAAAAAGGTTTCTGATTAACACAAGTTTTAAAGACTTTCATGTTTTGTTCTGTGATGAAAAATACATCTGTAAATACCCCACTCGTGAATTTTGAAGTTTTTATGTCTTAATAAAGGGGGTTACTAACAAGTGGCTATGAGGGCATGACATTGCTAACAAGGACAGATGAGGACACAGAATGCCATCGGGCTGAACGCAGCCTCACAGCCTCACATCCTCACAGCCTTGCAGCCTCGCATCCTCGCAGCCTTGCAGCCTCGCATCCTCGCAGCCTCACATCCTCGCAGCCTCGCAGCCTCACAGCCTCATAGCCTCGTTGTGGTGGCGATGTTAAGTCATGTCACCATGATGCAGTTCATCTATAGCCTAGCGTTAGCTTTTTACTTTTGGCAATTGCATATATGCTTAAAAAAATCATAAAAGTGGTGTTCATATTAGAAGATTAGCTTGCTGTTACACTCTTACAAAATGTGTAAGTATCATGAACATTTGTTTGCCACAGAGGGAAATCCAATGGAAACATCCAATTTGCTTTTTGACAAGGGTACCAGGTTGACACTAACTTCCATGTCAGCCAACCAAAAAATGTCTCTGGAGCACTTAGGGAATTGACTTTCTTTTGGAACCAGCCTCAAGTGGCTATTCGCTTGGCTTCACTTTTAGCACCAGAGGTTGCAGCTTGCCAGTCTCACATTACCAGCCAAAAGTAGATGTGTTACCACGATGAAAAGTATCATATATAATTACTAAATTATATATGATACTTTTCATCGTGGTAACATGTAGTTTTTAAATGTTTTTCCATATTTTGTCATCTACTAAAAGACTCAAAATGAACATTGTGCTGTAAGCAGACTGCCAATTAATTAATTAATTAATTAAATCATTCCATACAATTCAAATTCAAATATCCATCCATAGCCTGTGAGTTGTCCACTCTCTCTCTCTCTCTCTCTGTGTGTGTGTGTGTTGAAAAAAAACATCTGGTGTTCATATACAGTCCTGAAACTGTAAATGGGAAACAAAAACAGGCTCAGCTTCAGACCAACCTACACAAAAGTATTCCAGCCAAATGAAAGCTTGTGTTAGTGACAGAGCAAAAGGGGCAGTAAAATTTAACACATGACTTTTCTTTGGGTTCAGTTAAAAAATCAACCACCTTTTTCCAGGATCACTGCCTCCACCTTTAATGTCAGTAAAAGGAAATGGCAGGTCCCATTGACTCAAAAATTATTCAAACTACAGCGAGTAAAGTTCTCTGTGCGCTGATATTTTTTCGTTCACTGTAAGTGGCTGTTCTTCTCAGACAGACGTGTCAACACTATAATTTTGTCACAATTATTTCAGAATTAGAAGCACCTGTGTGACACAAAGGTAAAAGCACTCATCCACCACCAGAGAAGCACAAACAACCCCTGGCAGCTGTGCTTGGCTGGATGCAAGGCGAAAACGCGGGTAATTTGATAAAAGTGTGTGCGGCTGCAAGTCTCTTTTCCATCATCACAAAGATAAGAAACTTGGATGTGGCATTTTCATAATGGCCAAATGTACTGCAGGTCGGTGCTTACACAATCAAATGAAGGTTGACTCATGCTTAGAGTGCTGTGTGCCTCTGTCCCATCATCCTGTCTTTCATGCAACTGCTGGTGCACTGATGTTATGTAAATGCCATTGTTGTGGCACCACTGGTCAGACTGACCTTTATCAGTTCACAAGCTCTTACACCAACTATCCAGCATTATCCACATTTCCATTTTGGCTCAAGGTCCAAAGTCGATCAGGGACAGCGTGGTCAAATTGGTATCAGGTCATGTAAGTCTCAGTGATTCACCTGCAGCTCTAATGTGAGAGCAGTTCAGGGAAGTTCTCTTCTCTCTTTTGTGGAGGTGGAAACTTTTAAGTGTTACAGGAAGGGCTCAATTTGCAGAAAGGTGCAGGGCATCTCCTCTCATGAAGAAAATAGACAGAAAATGTTCTGTTCTGTAATAGCTTTCCCCTTTTTCCATCACAATTACTGCATTTGATTTCCAACTAATCTAAAAAAAAATGTGTCCTTTTAAAAAAAGTTTTCTTAGTAATAAAAAAAAAATGTAATTCTTGTTTGCCTTTCTGCCTTGCTTTCTCTTTCGTTGATTTTGGAGAAAAAAAAACTGACCGATGGTGTAAAATGGGATTTATTTTTGTGAAGATGTTGTGCATTACATACTCAGGTTTATTGAGGGAATTCACATAATTTAATTAATGGTAACTTAATATACAACAATCAGCCAAAATATTGAAACCAGGCATATGAGGTGAACAACACTGATCATCTCGTTACAATGCAATGTTCTGCCAGGACACCGTGGGTCCTGGCATTCATGTGGATGCCACTTGTAATGCACCGCCCACCCAAACACTGTTGCAGACCAAGTACGCCCCCCTCCATGGAGATGGCACTCCCTGATGGCAGCAATCCCCTTAGCAGGACAACACACTATGCTACACCACAAAAACTGATGTCCATTGTAAATCAACAACTCAAAGCACTTAACAAAACAAGTCAGCATTCACCCTTTCACACCACATTCATACAGTGGTGGCTGAAGCAACTATTCTATGTACCACCCGCTCATCAGAAGTAATAAACATTCACACGCACACTCACACACCAATGAGGGGTGTGGGTGTCCTACCTTCTGAGCCACAGCTGCCCCGAAAATTTGTAGCCTCACCATCATTTATGAATGCTTGCTCTTTAATGGCAGAAAAGAGAGTAGGATAAGAATCTAATATTGGCTGCAGCACCAAATGGCCAGTCTCTTTTTGGCACAAAATATTCCTGGAAAAATATTGTGTTAATTAATTTATAGTTGTTATAATTGATAGACAGCGATATGAGTGCCACAAATGTATTTCAAAATGTGTCATTTTTAGGGGAGACAGTAGTATACACAATCTGTCCAATCCATTTGTTTTCTGGGCTTAAAAAAATATGCAATCTGTCACTAATTACAAAAGCCATTTTGATTTACCATATGGTATCCAACTAAAGAAAAGTTATGGGTGTTTGCCGTTTTGAAAGTATATAACGGCCACCACAGAGACTTTGAAAGACATGGAGAGAGTGATTTTGGGGTTTGTCACACTCTAAATGATCCAAATATTAATAGTTTTTAGTTAATTCCCAAAATATTTTGAACAAAGTTTGCAATCAGGACATTGTGAACTTCACTTTTACTGATGTAATTCATCAATGTGCAGAAATTATAAGTATCAAATACATGTAATGGAGTAAAAAGTACAATATTGGTCACCAAAAGCTAGTGGAATAGAAGGATAAAGTAACTCATATAAAGTACCTCATAATTGTACTTTGACAGTAGTAGATAGATAGTAATTCTCTAAAGAAAAGCATCCACCTCATATTCTCATTTAAGAAATAGTCAGGGGATCATTTAAGTCAGTATGAGTCATTGTTGTCTGATTAACATCAATGTCTGTACCAAATGTCTTGGCAATCCATGTAAAACTTGTTGAGATATTTCAGTCTGGACAAACATTTCCCTCCCCACAGAGCCACACTGCTAGCATGGCCAGAACTCTCTTATTTAGATGTTGTCATAGATGTCTTTGGCTGCGTTTGGACTCACAGATGTATTCAACTGTTGAAAATTTTATGCTGAAGTTGGTTGGGTTTGCTTAATTGGGTGACTGTGCCTGACCAGACCTGCTGCTGGGACACTGGGGAATTGCATCAAGGAACGAGGCTCCTGGAAAAGATTAGGCCAAGACCCCAAGGACGGTTTAACTCAGCACGGCCTCTACTGTTCGCCTCTGCAGTTTAATCCGTCAGACGAAAATGAACAAAATGGTTTGCTGAAGTAACATAACTCCTGTTTCTCTCCAAACATGATAAACTTTTATCCCTTTTAATTACAGTTACAGCCTACGGTTGTATAACCCACAGTATGTTTACACCAAGAAATAAAGAGCGATGTGAGTGTGTGTCTCACTACTGAATAGGAGGCTTACTCATCAATTGTAACATACAATAGACATACCACACACACACACACACACACACACACACACACAAACACAAAACAAAATGTTCTTGCTCTTATGCATCTATTTTTTTCTTGTATTTATTTGCATCATCCGTTAATTGTATCTGAGGCTTTGGAAATATTGTTTTACAAACATTCATGCCGATAAAGCATTTGAATTGAGAGAGAGAGAGAGAGTGAGAGAAAGAGTGAGCGAAAGACAGGAAGCAGCCAGGCTCCGAGAGCTTATCTGACATGGAAATAAGTGTGGAGAGTCAGTGATCCACCAAGGTGATCAATTTTCCTCTGGAGATGCATGTGGCTCGTGCCGGCTAGTGGTATTTTGGGGGTAGGGCATTGTCGTGCTCAGGTTGTTTTTTTTTGTGATGATGTGAGACGGGCTAGGTTCAAGCTTAAACTCAAGAGGGTTGTAATTCTTTTAGCCCATTAAGAACTCAGAGGGGATTCAATATCTTGCCCAAAGATACTTTGAAATGCAGACCAGAAGAGCCAGGTATCGAATTGCCAACTCTCCTAGGCCACAGCCTGAAATAAATTAGAAACAATCTAATAAAATAAATGTATGATGTAAGATTGTATGCTATACAATGAGTATCTGGTGTTTTATAGTCAACAACACACCTCCATAAAAGTCACTCGAATTATGAAAGTTAGTGAGGTGCTGTTGAAAAGAAATATTGTAGCCTACCTACTTGTCTTACCTTGTCTGGCCTTAAAACACAAGGTCAAATCCTCTATTCAAAAACTCTCAGTCTGAGACTGCTAATAAAAGTGGCTTGCCATTCATTTAATCCTACCAGCATGTCTACATTTTAAATCAAACCACACACCAACATCTTTTCAAAATGTGAAAGGCCCATCACTACTCAACTGTATTACTGCTGCTGAGAAAACAAAAATCATGTCTAAAGCCTCATTTCCACTGCACAAATTCCTGAAAATGCTTTCTAACATCAGGCTTTTTAAAGTAATGGCAAAGGTCACATTCCAGTGACATGACTCTGTGTGACAAAATAACGATTCATATTCTGTTTGTAAAAAGCCTAGGAGTGACCTAGAGTTAATATAAAAATATAAAATAAAAATAAAAGATCTAATAGATCAAACATAACAAAGAAAATAATACAACATAAGTAATGTTAATAAATAATAATAATAAAACTGAAACTGAAACCTACTATCAACTTATTATTTAAACGCTCGTAGTGTTTAAATGCAACCCATCTAATTTGTAGCTTTCATGTTGTTTCAACTTTACAATCTCAAAGCACACGAACACAACAAAGTCGAAAGAACAACTTCCTAACTCAGAAACTATGACCTTCCAGCATCACATGAATGCAACCTGTGGCTCACCAAATTAATTTATTATTACTCAAAATAAGGATTGTACAAGATTGTACATTTTTTTTCACATCAATTTGGCATCATCATGACAAAAATGGGGCTGGAGGGCAGGTGACTGGTATACAGGCCCCCCAAAAATGGGACAATTTAAAAACCAAATACAACATAAAGCAAATCATATGGCTGGGTACTGTGGTGTGATTGAAGACATTATGTTGTTTTTGTACATCACTTTTTATGGGCTAAATATGTTTTTATGCATTACATTAACGCACACTGGACTTGACTTTCTCAGGTTACAAAGCACAGTGTGGGTTCATTTAAACTGAAGATATGTGCACTGCAACTTTAACTTCTGCACAACTGTACAATGCCTCCACTGCACCTTTTGTACATACATTTTTTGTTCTTTATATTCTATTTTTATATTTTATATTGCTTCTACATTTTTATCTTATATCTTACTCTATTTAGTTACTTTTCTTTGATTCTGATTCTAATATATCAGTTGCCATTATTATACTATTTCCTACAATGTCAATAATGTTGCGTTATACATGGTGTCAATAGGAGTTGAAGAGTCCCTCCACCAGCACTGGCACAGTAGTGAGGCAATAACAGCAACATGGCCATGGTTTAAAACCATCCATTAGGGACTTGGACAATCTGTTCAGCCTCCTACCCTTGTTGCCTCATGCTCAGCACCAAACCACTGCCAGACTGCTGCTGAAGCCTCATCCTCTGGCTGTGAAAAGTAGTCTCAAATGTCTCTCCTGTCACTAATAGCAAGGAGGAGGCCATGCGCTCCACCTGCTCCAAGCTACCCACGAAAGGCAAAAAAGTGGGGTGACAAACAGAAAAGGGGGAGGCTACGAATGCTGCACTCTATGAACAAAATGAAAAAAATCCTCAGCCGTTTTGTGGAATTGGTAAAAAATTAAAAGAAAGAACTAAAGAAAGAAATTGAGTCATGCTGTGCAAATTGAAAGAAGTTAAATACAAAGCTCTCCAGCTGCTTAAAAGTGGTCTAGTATTGAGTCACATACTGCCTCAGTCCACAAACAAAAACTCAGCACAACCTATTAGAGCTGTCCTTGACCACTGCTTTCCACCCACGTGTGTAAAGTTCAGTCCTACCGTGCTCGATGTGGTGTTCACTTAACAGCCTCTTCAAAGCGGCAACAGGCCATCGAGTAATGTTAAATAGTTCTCTCCGAAATCATCTCCAAATCCCTGGAATCTTCTACATTTGTCACGGCCGCTACTGGTGGCTCCAGGTAGTGGCTGTGCTCCCTCTCTCCTTCCCCCTCCCTTCTCTCCCTTTTCTCTAGGTGGGCGTGAGCACTGGTGGTGACGTGGAATGCGCACAGGTGAAGCTGATCCTAATCAGCCTGAGCAGACACACCTGTGACTGAGCAGCGGCTGCAGTGATCCTGCATGCTTTTTAAGCAGAGCCAGACCTTTTCTCAGTGCCAGACCGTGAACAGTCTCTAGTCAGTCATCGTTTGTTTGTTCACTTCTAGCTCCTTATCTGAATTCCAGCAACTAAACCTGTGTTCTGTCTCTTCAGCTTTGGATTCTCCACCGTACCTCGACACGCCGTAGCAGCCAAAACTCCAGCCAAGCAAAGAGGCTCCCCAGGATCACCACCGCAGCTTCCACCAGCTCTCCCTGGATCCGAGGACATCCCTTGGATCAGCTTCCACTGTTGCTTTCCGCCACGTCGATCAGCCGGATCCCTATCCTCGTCACCACCAGTTTCCCACCTGCCCAACCCCTACCTTTGTTCCCTATTCTCCGCTGGTACTCAGATAAGTGTTTGTTAAAGAGGTTAGCTTCGTTGCTAGCATTTATTTGGTGTGTTTTTGGCGTGTAGCCTTTCAGTCAGTCTGAGAGTGATTTTGTAATTCTGTAGTGTGTTTTTGGCGTGTAGCCCTTCAGTTGGTAATTCTGCGTGCAATGAATTAGTGGTAGGTAAATTGTGTTTCTGGTCTTTGACCATTCTGTCTGTGTTGAGGCTCTTAATTCAGACACGCTGTCGTGTCTGAGCTTCATTCAGTTTTTCATCAGTCAGTATTAAGCTTGTAATTTTGTTATTCGTGTTCTGGTCGACCTTATTCGACAATTCAGTTTTCGTTTTCATTTCCACCCTCCTAGCTAGGTATTACCTTGTTCTGGTCGTGTGTGATTTTGTTTTGTAAAGTCTATTCTGTAATAAACACTCGTAAAACTCCGCTTGTTGCCGTGTCTTGTTGTCACCCGTAACAACATTGGCTCTGAGATTTCCTGTTTTAAAGGGACTCCCCAAAAGATTTTGACCTATAAAAGAGGTCAGATTGTCACATTCATGGTAATTAAATGAGCTAGAGAATACAGCATAATCAAATTATCTCAGTGCTCCATTTCACAACTTCAGTTGTGTAACATCTGTAGTTCAACTTAGTTTAAAAAATCAGAATTTCACTCATATCCAACAAAATAATGACCTTAGGGAGCTAAACTTGTAGTAAATACTAAACTGCAGTCAAGGTACATAATATAAACACAAACCGCATACATTTTGTAAATTCAAACACACCTTTAACCCTTAGGGACTGGCCGGTGTAGTTTTCGAGCTTTTCATTCTTTTATTTTTATTTTTTCATAATTTTGGCTGTTTTCATGCATATGGCATACATTTTGGCAAGATTGTGCATTTTTGTTTAATCTTGGAATTTCCATCTCAGCTCCTACAATCAATCTAAAATACACTGTCAAACTAAATTGTTACATTCATAACCCCACAGCCATCACAGCATTAAAATATGCATTGTATTATTTTTGGGTGACATTCTGGGCTTCTGCCTTCGAATTTATCATTTTCACTATTTTACACCTAATGACCTCATCTTTACCGTATTTGGCATACGGAGAAAATACATACTATTTCCGTTAGGTGCACTGTCACAATCCATGTTGCTGCAAAAATCATTAACATACCCCAGACTGTGATCATCAAAAAAATCTACTTTACCTGTAGAACATTGAAAATAATTCATTTTTGTATGTTTGTTTTTTTTTTTAAATTTTTCATCGAAAAACATAGTGGCATCATGATAAAAACCTGGCATTTAAAGGTTAAAATTCTGAAAATTAATAACTATTTGATGTTTATGATGTACAAAGCTTGATTTTGAAAAAACTTATGTTGTATAACATTTGCAGTTCAACTCAGTGTCATAAATCAGAATTTCAGTATCCAAACAAAGTAACTAGTATAGAAGTAAATAAACGTCTATACGGTATATATAAGGTATAGAGGCACATAAAAATGTACATGTAAACAAAATAAATGTCTGTATTCTTACTATACCAACAAAACTATAATAATGCTTACTGGCAGTATTTCTTAAACCTATTAAAATGTATGCTAACAGCTCTAGCATAACCGAAAATGGCCCTAGTTTAGCACTGACGCTGCCGGGACCTTAGAGGCTAATGTTTTAGCATATGTAAATATGCGAAAATTAGCATCACGGCTAGGGGCAGATTCAACTCACCTGTAAACACATTAGATTCGCGTCGGAAAAGGCTTCAGTCCTCGGTGCACGCGCTGTGACAGGAGTTTTTTCCACACTATGGTTTACACTGTCAACATAAAAGACAAATTAACACAATATTAACTTTACCGGAACCTCTACTGTTTTAGCGGTGCTCTTTGGTACACATTTTCGATTTTCCTCTCAGATTCAACCAAACCTGATTCTCTGCTCTTTGACCTCGCTAACGTAACCTAACAGATACATGGCGGGCGGGATAAACAATCTCATTGGACAACGAGGACGCTACAACAACAATTCGCAATTATTTTTATATTAAATATATAGGTATTTACTATGATGTATCCGTGGTATTTGCATACTGTTAAATTGGCTCTGTTCTTTTCTTTTCTTTTTTCTTAAATCTGTAACATTACTGATCACATCTTACCATCAAGGCATTATTTATTTAGCTCTTCACATTTGAATCTTACTGTGGGTTCACTATGGTGCGAATATGACAGTGATACCTTCATAGCACTTGACGACGGTGGAATGAGAGCGGGCTGGATTATAATTGTTACATACACATACTATCATATATATATTAATGGTCTTATGTTTGTAACTTACATACTAGTTTGATACATTGCATTGTAGCATAAGGCACTGTTTTTATAGTGTTTATAGTTTTATATATAAACTTTTATTCTATTTTTATTTTATTTTATTTTACTTTATTTTATTTTATAGTTGAATTATTTATTTTTTAATACATTTCAATCTGTTCCATAGTTTTAATATTTCATAAAGAATTTTATTGTTTTTAACATATTAACTTTTTTTTACTTTGTGCTGTTATCTTCTGTTCTGTTATCTATAACAGTGCTTTACAAATAAAGTCTGATAGATAGATAGATAGACAGATAGATTGACTGATTGATTGACTGTAATTCTTTATGCTGACATCAGAGCAGCTGATATTTCTGATAAATACATGTAACATACTGTATAAACTACTAATATTCATATTTCTACTTCTATTGTTTTATTATTGTCATTATAATTATTATGCTGTTGCGTTGTTGTTGCTTCCCTCTCTCTGTATGGTTTTGTCATATGCATTACTATAAATTTATCATGTCAATCTGTCAATCCCAAAATTTACCATTTTTTACCCCCTTATCCACTTGTGAGGGCTTGAAGACTAAAGGGTGTCCTGTGCTGTAAGGCTCTCTGAGGCAAAGTGTGACACCATAAAGAGAGGAGGACGCCTTGTGTCACGAAAGAAAAGCTCCTACACTGCAGTTCTTCCAAAGTAACAATTCTATGTACTGTGATTGCAGCTCTGCTTTTTCTATCAGGGGACAGGTCAAGCTGCAGTATCATAAAATCAGATCTATTAATTTTATTGCATGTGCATCCATTCTTTATTCTTTTTGAAGGTTGTTGGTTAAAATGCCCCCCACTGCCCCACCTCCTTCGGCATCATATGTTAAGAATCAAAGCAGTTATTGTTCAGTACCTTTTGATATTTCCAGAGGAAAAAAATGTAATAAAAGTCAATGTTCAAAGCCAACTTTCTTTTTATTTATTTTTTTTATTATTCACAGTAATATATTTTATCTCACTGAAGATAGCACTTTTATTGTGTCAATCATTCACAAAGGACAGCAAAGTAACAACAATAAGAACAACATATGTTTAGAGACAAAGAGACACAGAAAAACACAAAAACATTCCCCGAGGCATTAACTCTTGAAAACTACATTAAGAGACATAAAGTTGCAAAGACTTTATTTTGGCATATTGATATCTCCGCCGCATCCCATAAGCCACCCAACAAACGCAAAAATAAGGCAAAGGATTCATTAATCACGCAGAGAGAAATGTCAAGCAATTTTCAGCAGTTAGTCTTTTACATAAGTGTGCACGTGTACACTCGGTTCACTGTTCTCACTTTCTTACACACAGAATACATTTTTCTCACAACAAACACTGAACACTCAACAACATATTTCCAGCATCTTTTCCTGCAGTTCGTGCTTCTTGCTGCATGAATGTGTTTGTGTTGTGTTGGGCAGGAGACAGAAGTCTCCCGTTACTTTTCATTTTACAGTGTTCTAATGTCAGACCCTTCAAAGCTAGAAATATAATACACACATTTATTAACCATACATTTTTTATTTTAATCTGTGCTTTTCATGTGACCATGACACTGTAGCACAAAATATGTGTTTAACATTTAAAGAACCCACCTTTTATTATCTTAATGATGTTCGGCTACAATAAATGGGTTGCATGCAATAGCAGTATTCAATGTTTCCATTAGTCACCTGGACTCAAAAACATGGGTAAATAGGGACCAGGTTCAAAACACTGGAGCTCCTTTTTTAGGCTGTTCTTTTACCATCCGTCCATTCAAATGCACAAACAACTAAAAAGTGTGGAGTAGTAATGGGCCCTTACACTACTCAGAACTGACTGATGTTTGTGGATTCTTAAAATTTTTTTCAGCCAACATGTTCTCACCCTAAGCCATCACATAATGCAGCTTTTAGCAGTGGACATCTGTATCTAAATATTGCGTGTAAGTCATACTTCTGCTCTTTACGGTATGGCACAATACACATAATGTCAACAAATGCACATTGTGGGATGACGTGGCATGTGGTTAAGTTTAGGCAACAAGAGCAAATGGCAACCTAAGCTGGGACATCAACAGATGCAAATGCTGGCGGTTAGGTTTGGGTGACAAAGTCACAGATGGTTAAGATGAGAGAAAGGAGGCCCATGGTAAGGTGTAGACAGAAAACATCACATTCAAACAGGAAGCAAACATTGGACTCCTGCATCAAAGTCTGGGTTTGTTCGTCCCACCCACCCAAAGGACGCCCTCACACTCCTTATATTACGTCATTACTGGCAGCGTGTCACCCTGACGCCATCCTGCCGCATTTTATGCACATGCAACAAGTTCCATCCTGCCACGTTGTCAAGTGACACCACCCATGTGCATGGCAGGTGCCATTCAGCTGTCCACGGGCGTAAAATGGCAGCACGAGGGGTTCTGTCCGACAGTGTTCTCAACTGACACCGTCTAGCTGTGTTTCATGAGTATGCAAAAGGTGTCTTTTAGCTTTGCACTCTTAGGTTTAGGTTTAGTTTATTTAAGAAGGGACAGTGCAAACTCATGAATACACAAGGTATTAAATATTTTTCATCAGTAGTCCCTTGGCCAAAGTGTTACACAAGGCTGCCTAAAATACAACAAAACAAAAAAACAAAGAAATAGGGCATGCGGCTTAAAAGTTTTAGTTTTAACTGGTTACGATATATGAGATATAGATATAGATATAAGATATATAAGTGAAAAGTGTTTAGTTCTCTGATGTGAACTGGAATTAAATTACACTCTCTGAAGCCTCTGACAGACCAGGCTGACTGGATAAAAGAACTTTTCCGCAACAGGATAGTACAATCTCCTTTTATGGACCCCCAGAGTACCACCAAAAGCGTTGACAAAGCAGCGCTTCTTTACAAGTTTGGAATGAGAATGGGCTGTCTTAGCAGCTTTGGGTAAACCGAGCATCGCTGGCATGCAAATCTCCTTGCACATTGGCCACATTAGGCCAAATCATGTAAAACAAGCCTACCATTATTATGCAGATGACATGCAAATACACAAATCACTTTCAACAGGTGATTATGGAGAATGTCCATATCACTGTATTGAGCCAATCAGAAATTGTAAGCATCAAAGTTTTCTCCAAATGAACAGAGATAAGACCGACAACATTGTCTTTGGGCCACGGAAAGAAAGACATTTTGAGAGACACCTTGAAGATTCACCTTGAATCCCTCCCTCTTGTAACTCAGACTCAAGCAAGAAACCTCGGGGTTATCCCGGACTCAGATTTAAATTTCCACAGCCACATCAAATTAGTAACTTCGCCTGCCCACTACATTTAAAAAAAACATTGCCAGAGTCAGAAGAATAATGTCAAAGCAAAGGCTTGAAAGGCTTAGACATGAACCTTCCAGGACCCTCAGGACATCAGAGGCTGGCCTACTGACTGTCCAAAGAGTCAGAACTAAACATGGTGAAGCAGCGTTTTATTATCATGCAGCACAAACCTGGAATAACCTCAAGTTAGACAAGCCTCAACTGACCACTTTTAAGTCAAAGCATAAAATATTCCATTTTTTTAATGTAATATCTACTAATACAAGTTTTGAAGGAACAGCTGATATTTTTGTTAAAAAAATGTGCATTTCTAGATGCTTTAGCTCCCTTTCACCCCAGATGTTCTGAATACCCATTGCAGTATTATTATTATTATTACTTGTTCTTTCAGCACTTTCTTCTGCCTGGGTTGAAAACATTCCCAGTGTCTTAGTTCTTCAAGCTTCTCAGAGCTGTAATGTGAAGTGATGGCAGCACGGGGAAGTAGAAATAGGATCTGCCTTTCGAAAGGAACACATGATTTTTTTCAATATGATTTCTCCAAAGAAACATGCATACAAACATGAAAAGCTGGTATAAGTACTTCCGCTTTGCTTCCTTTCATTGGCAGAATGAAATAACCACATTCATGAGTTCGGCTATGTCAAGACATGAGGGTTGAATGACTGCGATATATAATGGTTAGAGAGCTGGTAATCAGGAAAGTAAAGTTCATAATTTTTTTTGGGGTGTTATATTCTGTCTTTGACTGGAATCCCAATAGATTGTTGCTATATATGTACCCATATGAGTAATGTACTTTACGATGACCTTCACATAGCAATGCAGAGACTTGTTGACATGTATTTGAGGTATCTAAAAATGTTCAGCCTTCCAATTCTATAGCACCCAAAGTAGCACATTTGGCTATTTTGCAAACTTTCTAATGGTTAGAGTAAAGCTTATGTTACATATTGCAGGCATATGATTAATTGGATAGGAATATTTAGAAGTGAACAAAAACAAACCACATACTATGAGATGAACTTTGAGAACCGTAATTAAAGTGGACATATTTATTCTGCATTGCCGGGTGGTTTGGAGACTTCAGTTGTAGCAGCAGTCAGGCAGAAAGCTGTCAGAATTTTGCCGCAGGCTGTCTTTGGTATGCAAAGCTCCAAATTGTCTATCTGGACTGACAACTAAAAACTTTATGTTTGTCTCTTAATTGTCAAATTACTGTAAGTCCCAGAGGACCCACAGTCACACACCGTAAAGAAGAGAGGCTTTTAAAGCAACTAAAGACAAAACAGTCTATGGGTGCAGAATATATGATGAGAAAGATAAGTCATGTAGCCTACTGTAATATTTTGCCGGTGTTTTTTCCCCTGTCTGTGCTCTATAAACCCTCTGGGTATATGTGAATTAAAGAGAAATATATATAAAAAAATGAGCAGCAGTATGAGTGTGAAGTGGCCTGTGGATCAATTTGAACAAGATTTTATTCTCAACATGTTCATACTGTAGGCAGAATGGTAAACTAAAGTTTTCAAGTCACAACAATGTGACACAATTTTTTTTACATTTTTAGACAGGTTTTCGTGGATGAACGAACTTTGTCAGTCATGCAGACTTGTGAAGGCATTAAGACCTGACAGTTAAATCAGATCATTAAGAAGTATTTCACTGCTGAAAGATGTTTTTTTCATAAAACTAGATGGTCTACACAGTAGAGAGATGCAACTACTTTTGAAAGTGGTGCTACACGACCAGTGAAAAAAGGGTTGTGGCATTTGCTTTTGCTCAGGAGGTAGAAAACCTGCAACTACCAGTATGCATTGTGCTATTCCGGACCAATAAACGCTTACGCTGGTGGGTGATGTAAAGCAAGCTTTGCAGTTTTTACAAAGGAAACAATATAAATGCTGGCTGGTAATGAACCATTTGGAGTTACAGATAAACAATAAGATAAATAAAATATGTTTCTGAAAACATTGTAGGCAAGAAATAGGCAACATAGTAACAGAATCTTGGTTCACATTTGATCAGCACTGCTTAGTTTTACAGTTTGATCTCAAATTTTTTAGCCTCTTTTTTTTACAGTACAGAAAACAGTATGGTGCCCACTTCCTGTTCACAAACCCTTGTATTACAGCTAAACAGTGCACTAAAATGTGTTTCTGTGGACATTTTAGGTGGGAAAAAATAGGCAATACAGGAACATAACCTTAGTTTATATTTGATCAGCACTACCTAGTTTTACAGTTTGAGCTAAGTCTACGAAGTCAAGTCAATTTTATTTCTTAAGCCTATTATCACAAAACAAGGTTTGCCTCAGAACACTTTACAGCATACAACATCCTTCTGCCCTTAAACCCTCACATCACCTAAAAAAAACTCCCAAAAATGAACCCTTTTAACGCACAGCAATAATGAAAAAACAGATGGAAGAGAGAGAAAGAAAGTGGTCTCTCTCTCTCTCTGTTGATCCCTTTCTATACTCTTTGTGTTCTATGGTGGCAGTGGGCCAGCCTGTTCTCATTCGGAAGTCACCAAATATCGCCGCTTTGTCAGTGCTTCTGCATACGATCCTGATGTCAAAAGACACCTATTGAGTCTCCCTTCTATGCCCCTAGTTAGCATCATCAGCCAAGAACGCGACTAGACGGAATCGGCCCAAGTGTTATTATACGCCGCTGGATGGTCGGATGGCACTTGCTGCGTCAGCCTGATATGTGGACGGGTAGCATCACTTCAGAACGTTGCCAGATGAAGCCTGACTTGTGCGCATTATACACCACAGACAGGCTTCAGGTTGGAACACTGCCAATGACAACGCAATATAAGGAGCATGAGGAGCGTCTATAGGGGGGGCTGGAGTGATAATGGATGGGTCCAACAAACCCTGGACTTTCATGCAGGAGTGCAGTGTTTGCTTCTGAGAGTGATGTTTTTTTTCTACACCATACCATGAGCCTCCTTCCCCTAATCCTAACCACTGGTGCCAGCATGTGCATTTGTTGACATTCCGGCGTGGGTTTGACATGTGCTTCTGTTGTCTAAACAACCATGAGCAGGTAATCCCATTATCTGCTAGTGTAGACATCATGGTAGCGGCATCCCAAAATGTAAAAAGCAGATGCAGAAAGAAGCGTAATATGTAGACATGAAAGTCCAGTGCAAAGCGGGACATGTGACGACCTAGGATGTTGGCATACGAAATGCCAGCAATAATGCCCTGGATGCTGCATTTCAGAATTTCACTGGGAGATGAGCAGGGAGATTTGGGCACTGGCAAGATGTCGGTCTCTAGGTTAATTTCGCTACTCTTCATTTTATCGAGCGCCACCCAGGTCTGGTAGGAGCTAGCTAGCGGCATGGCTCATTACCTTAGCAAAGTTGTGGAAACATTGCGCCAATCTTCTAGTCTCCCCCCATGGCACCCTTTTGAAGAAGCTGTTCAGTTCTGAGCCACAAAACCCCCTTAGCCTAGTCCCAATAAGATGCCCAGTCCCTTTTACTAACCTGGCGTGGCGACACATTTGACAAATAAAGGCCTATCTCAATTAGAAGCCCCCATACAATGCATTTCTGTAGATATATAAAACCTGGTTGTTGGCTACCTGCTGGAGATGTTAGTTAGCTGCTGAGATAACACATACAAATTTGCATGTTTAAACTTTTGTCAATATGGACATGCTACACAAATCATTAGCTTGGTATTATTCATTACAATTCAATCATTCAGTTCATTTTACTGAAACTGTGATCGCCAAAGAAGAAGTAATACTGACAGAGTAAACGAGAGACATGAAAAAGGAGGTTTCATTAAACATTTAAATTGTTTTTTGTTTGCTGAGCAACAGTTTTATGATAAAGGTATTAAAAGCTGTCCCTACATAGATGCCTGTCTTAAATATAAGCCTGATTTAAGCAAATAATGGCCCAGGCTATTAATTTAAGATTTATCACTGTTAGCTCCGTTTCCACTGTTAGCAGTGTCAGCATGTTTAGTGGTGCTAACACAGTTAACAAAATTAAAGCAGTTTTGAAGTTCAAAATGAACTCATTGGTGGCGACCTGAGGATAAACCGTAGGGTGGGCACAGTTTTTCAGTGGCAAGGAGTTCCCCCATGCAGATGGCGTTACCAGCTGTGTTCGCCAAATGAGCTGCATCACTAGCTAGCTAATGTTAGCTCCTATCCAACCCACCTAGTGCACGGTGCAGAACGTTTGACGAAGCACTGGAGACCAATGACTGGGCTTTTCCACGTGTTAATACGACTGGCCAGCTGTCTGAACCCAAACACTAGAAAATAAAATCAAAGTCAAAACATTTACATCACAAAACATTAAAATCTTACCACCACTAAATAGACGGTGCTTTGAAATTCAGCTCTAAAGCTCATTGAGTCAGTGGAACGCCAGCCTATTTAACATTATATAACTTTTTTTCCCCTTAAAAATGAATCGGTTAGTTACCAGTTAATGAGTGTTGGCCTATCAAAAGCAAAATTGACTGAAACTGACATCCCTGTTTACCACAGTTAATTTACACTTAAATGCACATGATACAAAGCTGCCTAAGAAAAGAAGCATCCCTTTAACATCAATGTGATGTGATATGTGATTTTTTCTTTTTTTATTTAATAAGATCGCAATATCAAGAAACGATAGAGGGAGTTCTACTTGACATAATGAATGACCCCAGTTTGCATCGCATACTTTGCATGTGTCACACTGTCATTGCTGCAACAGTATGACGACAATTTCTAAAAAAAAAGACAAGCATAAAGCTCCAGAACCTCTACTAAACTGACCTTGAGGTGAGATTATTTTGTTAGCTGCTGTATCTAATATCAGAAATAAACTGGGAATTTGAACACAACAAACTAGTCAAACACCATTTTCTGAGAAAGATTTTGTGATACAATCGAAAGCTCAAGAGCAACTTCTATTCTTTTTTTAAAGGTCTACGGTTGGGGAAATAGTGGCATCTAGTGGTGAGGTCGCAGGTTGCAACCAACTAAAACGTTGTGTTAAGCATGTAGGAGAGCTGCAGTAGCCGCTGCAGAATGGCCCTTTCTAAAGCCAGTCTTTGATTTGTCTGTTCAGGGCTACTGTAGAAACAACATGGCAAACTCTGAGGAAGAGGACCCCCTCTGTATGTACATATAAACGAATCATTCTGAAGGTAACAAAAACACAACTATTCTTATTTCTAGGTGATTATTCAACTATGAAAACATAGGTATGAATATTATTTCCATTCCTGCCAACATATTGCCCTAAATCCTAAACGCGGAACCTTCAAGAGTTGAGGTCTACATTGTGCGAAAACGTCCTCTCACTCTGCTGCCTTTATAATCTGTGTTGGCTCAGCCATACATTTCTGAGGTTTCTGATTTCCTCTTTGGAACATGATTAAATCCTAAAATAGGATTAAGAATCTCCAACACACCATCACAACATGGCTGTTGTTTCCAGTCAGCTCACAGCCACAATGGGCTCGACTGAGAGGATGTCAGTTCTTCCTGTGAGGACCTGCCTAGCCGTGAAAAGCACATGCGTATCTTTGGGGTTGTGGGACTGATTGGAGGAGGCATGGCTCTGCTGTGAGGAGGAGTGGCCCGGGTGCGATAGAGCGTGCCTTGGCCTAGAGGACTTGTGGTTGTCGGGCCAGGCAGTCCTGTGACACGGAGCAGGTACGGGGCGGAGCTCTGGCTCCAACCCGACCACCGCCCTCTGTGTCCTCCTGCACATTTCGAAGAGCAGCCTAAGCTCCTGGCGGAAGGTGGGGTTCAGGCAGCAGTAGATGAATGGGTTGTAGCAGGTGGAGCTCATAGCCAGCCAGTGAAAGCAGAAGTACAGCGCATTGGAGGAGTGGATGGCCTGGCTGGACAGCAGCACCACGTAGCAGTTGAGTGGGAACCAGCAGACGGCAAACACCCCGACCACCAGGAGCAACATGGCCAACGTCCGCCGCCGCTTTCTTCTCTGGGTGGCATGCTGAGCTGTTGTGGTATCACCGATGGCATTGTGGCGCCACAGCCGGCAGGCCACCGTGGTGTAGGACACAGTGATGATGAGGAGTGGCAGCACGTAGAGCAATATGAAGGTCAGGAGGTCAATGTACTGCCAATAGACATCTGATGGCTCTGGGAAGTCAGGGACGCACAGGCTGCGCTCCTTTTCCTTACTGGTGAGGACGCAAGAATGACAGATCAGTGAGGAGCATGAGAATAAGGTGAGTGTGAGGCTACAATTAACAATCAAAAAGTTGGTCCAACCAACAGTCCAAAAGCCCCCAAAAAAGTTAGTAAACTGTCATTTAAGAGTAAAACAAAAGATCTGCACACTGTACTAAAAGCTACCAATAAATCTTAATTTTGCAACATTTTGATCAGAGATCTTCGTCAGGCAAAAAAATGCCTGAATTTGAAGAAATTCCCTCAAGTTGTTCTTGAGATATCGTATTCGTGAGAATGAGACCAACGCACATATGTATGTTTGTTATGTTTTTTGATGTTTTTAATAGTTAATGATTAATTTCCTGATGGGTCTTCATGAATCACTTTGGACTCTAAAACATAAAGAAGAAGAAGAAGAAGAAGAAGAAGAAGAAGAAGAAGAAGAAAGCTTATATGAGGAGAAATAAGATGATAAAAGTAATCTATAATGGTAATGAAGAGGTGTTCATCTCTAATCTGATATGCCAGCCCACATTTAACAACGTTAACAATATTTCCGAGACAGACAAGATCACAGTGACCTTTGATCACCAAAATCCAATCAGTTCATCGCTGAGCCCAATTGGACATTTATACCAAATTTGAAGAAATTCCCTCAAGCTGTACTTGATAAACAGTATCATAGAACTGAAACCCGAAAACATAATGCTTCCGGTTGAAGCTATCACTGACACAGAGGCATAAAAAGCACCAACAGCATATTTTCACGTTTGAGCAGCTGGGCCCAGAAAGTGTATGGCATTTTTGCTTAAAAACTGTCTAAAATGATTCATCTTTTTTGATGTTTTTAACACTTAAGTTTTAATAGTTGTTGATTAATTTCCTGATAGCCCATGCATCACTTTGGACTGAAAAACATTAAGAAAATGGCTAATATGAGGAAAAATACGATGATTAAGGTCATTTATAACTGTAATGACAAGGTGTCCGTTTCTACGCCAGCCCACATTTAACATATATCATTAACAATCTTTATCATTAATCACCCATATTTTTGCCTTCATTCTGGGTGAATTTCTTCTACTCTAATCAACACATCCATAGAATCTAATCACCAAAGTAATTTATCTATTGCCAACCTCATTCAATATTATTTACAGTGGATCTCTCCTAATTGAAATGTATGAGTGCGTGTCATTTTACCTGTATGTAAAAGTCAGGAGTTTTTGGTAGATTGCATGAGGGAGGGAGAAGCAGCTGGCCATTATCCAGATAACAGCGACCCACACACTGCCTTGTGACAGAGACATGCGAGGCCTCAGAGGATGTAAAATCACCTGAAAGCAAGTCACACAGATCGCAGTCAGTGCAGACACACACACGCACACAATGGATCATGAAATAAATAAGCCATCTATATCTGTAACCTCATCTGGGTAATGAATTCTACTATCGGCTCCTGTAATTACTCATATCCAATTGAAAAAAACCATGGTGGAATTATGTTACAGGAGTGACACACAGTGTTAATACAAATCGATGATATCTGCTGGGAGTATTTCGCAGGCAAAGCAGCAATCGATAGAAAAAGCATGCTTTTCTTGCATTTATCAACATCTTGGCTTGGTTTGCTGTGTTGGACAGCCACCTGGATTCTGCTACACAAACTGAAGCAATGTCAGGAGAGGAAGGTTTTTATGTTTGTGAATCTTAGTTTTATCTGGTGATGACCGGATATACACAACGTCCCTGAACCAACTATACAGACTCTGAGGATCATAAACCAATACTGACAACGCCAGCTGAGAATTTAAAAAAACACAAATGATGTTACTTTGAGTGCAATGACAGAAAATCTGTAGTGAAATGTGGCAAAGTACAAGTTTTGCACTTAGATAAAAATTTGACATACTTGAGTATTTCTTTTTTATATACGTTTTATGTTAAACTTGTACTACACAACATTTCATCATTTTCATTTACATTTATACTTTCAAGGAGGTGTTAAACACTTGGTCCATTTCAGCCCTCCATGCGGACTCAGACTGATGACTAAGCCTTTTTTTTGTGTATAAAGTACTTCTGACAGGCCATGGCAGCAAACTACGTGGATGGGTGGCGTCACTTAAGAACGCAGTCAGACAGAATTGGTCGTGTGTAGATAATACATGGTGGGAGGGCATCAGGTTGATACGCTGCCAGTAAGAATGTAATATAAGGAGTGCCAGGGCAGGCGGGAGGGACAATGGATGGGTCCAACAAACCCTGGACTTTCATGCAGGAGCCCTGTGTTCTCTTCCTGTCTAAATGTGATGTTTTTTTTCTCCATCTTACTGTGTGCCCCCTTCCCCTAATCATAACCAAACATGTCCTTGTTGTCTAATCCTAAACATCCATGCCAACACGTGCATTTGTTGTTGTTGTCGATTGCCATGTATTGTTGTTGCCTAAACAAAACCACCTGCAGCGTAATTACATCATGTGCTTGTATTGACATCACAGTAGCTGCATCCTGCAACTGAAAAAGCCGACACAGAAGGATAATATGTAGACACAGATGTCCATTGCAAAGGGCACCATGTGATGACCTGGAATGAGAACGTGTTGCAGTGAAACTCTGCCTGGTACAGCCTTTTAAAGGCAGGGATGTTAGCTAGGATCTGAATTTTGGTGATTTTCAATGTCCTGCTACAGTATGCAGCTACACAGAGAAATCCACTTCTCATTTGGAGATTACTAAATTCTGGTCTGCCCCCCTCCGCACTTGACAAGTCTGGGAGCAGATAAAATGCTCAGAGCTGAGACTTGATTTGATCCCCATCTCAGAGGGGAAGACTATTTCCCAGAAGCTCATTTTAAGAAGACTGAGAAAATGTTCAAAATCTCACAGTGTTAAATTAAGCTCAGTACAGGAGATACAGGCTATACAAAGAAAAATATCTTATTTTCAATTCTCCCTTCCTCTGGGAATAAACTAGCATGCACTTCTATCAGACCTCACCAAACCACTCTCCTGCAGCAGGTAGGCGATTGTCAGAGCAGTTCCCCTGCGGCACCGTGAGAGCAGCTCACAGTAAAGTGCACGTTTTAGCTGAGCTTTAGGTAACAGAGTCAACTGTGTATTAATATCATGTTCAGTGTTCAGCCGCCCAGTGATCAAACTGTGTTAAAAAACCTCTCTGCAAATTGCCTGGATTTCTATTAGAGACGTGGAAAAAGGGTAATGAACAATGAAAGAGGAAATGACAAAAAAAAAATAAAATAAAAAAGAAATGAGTAAAAAGTGCAAGAAAAAATAAAATTAGGTTTTTTTAAATGGAAAAGAAGGTGCAAGGAAATAGCTTAAAAATAAACTAAATAAACAAATAAACATAACTCTGTAATATAATTTAAATATGCAACTACGAAAACTATAAATAATTAAAAGGTTTTTTTCTAGCTTTTTACTTTTTGCCCTCTGATTATTTTCCCTAGCTTTTTAAAAATTGTCTTCTGAATCTACTAATTCCTTGTCATGAATAACATTTCTTCCTAAGTTGCTCATCGCCTTTTTTCCCCCCATGTTTTTGAAAGAAATCACACCAATTTAAAATACTTGTGAAAGGCATCTTAAAGCACTCCAGGTTTCAAAGGGTAAATTTGCAAAATACAACCTATTTTACAACCCTTCTTTATGGTTGCAGACTAGCAAATATTGAAGAAAAAAAAACACTTTTATTCATCTCAAGTTACTCAGGCTACACTTATTGAAGGTTAGGAGGAAAAGAGGTGTTTCAAAAAGAAAATGGAACTCACTGCTACATTGGGGGAGAAAACTGACAATATTACATAATAAATACCCGCTGATTCAGTTAATGAAAAAGAAGACTTTTATTCATCAGCGGGTGTGGCTTATTGAATTGAGGTGACTTTTATTTTTAAGGTGTCACAGGTGATCTAATAAAGTAATAAATTGCCATTATGACCCAAGGTTGTTGAGACGCTGTCTTTGCATTCATGTTGTGGAGGAGCAATTTACAGTTGAAAGCATAGCTGGTACTTCAGTGAAAATGTTCGGTGTTTGATATGCTGGTGCATCGTGGACTGGAAACCTTTTCATATGCTCCTTTTTGCACCATCCATCTTTACTCTGCTGTGTTATTTGCACATGATGGTGGAAAACTCTGCATTATAAAGCTTGGGTCATATGATGCTCTGTACATTATAAGTAAGAAGCCATTTCGGCACATGAAAATGCAATTTAACAACACCTGGGGGGGATCTGTACAGCACAGACAACAGTACAGCAGGGCATCTGTTTCACCTTTTGAGCATAAGGAAGCATTAAGAATGTAATTACAGACTTAGAGGAAAATATTACAGCAGCGAAAGGGGTTGCATACCTTCAAGGCCATCAACTTGTTTGCATGTAACGTCATTGCCATTGGAACATTCTCTGTGGTTGAAGCCTCAATGGCATCCAATGCATGAAGCTTTTCAAGGACAGATGTCCATAACACCTATGTCTGAGTCACAGATTTTTTCCCTTGTCCTTCATCTTAACCTAACAGTGTGGATGTTGTTTTCACAGGTTCACCAACATGTCTGATATCATTGTGTGCCTGAAATATTTACCCGAAATCATTATTCTCCATCTCAACACTCAGCACCATGGACAGCACTGGCAGGAGCCCATTCTAGTCAAGTGATATTCAACTTACAGGTAGGCAAAACCTAGCCCCCCGGTAGGATAGCAGGTGGCTCCCTAACCATTTTCTAATTCACAATAAAAATAAAGTGATTCACACTGGGAATTAGTACACATAAGGTGCCAGAGTGCATTAAACAGCATCAAAGTTAAAAAAATAAAAAATAAAAAAAAAACAGATCTCCCACACCCATGGACAGAGGCTTGCTAAGCCCTAATGTCCAAGAGTCTTGGAAACGTCATTAAATCCTAACAAAGTCCTCAAATCCTAGAAACGTCCTAAAATCTTACAAATGCCTTAAAATCTGAGAAACGTCTTAAAATACTACTAAGATCCTTAAATCCTAAAACCATCATAAAATCCTAGAAACGTCCTTAAATCCGAGAAACATCCTAAAATCCTAGATGGATCCTAAAGTCCTGAAAACATCCTATAATCCTAGAAATGTCCTAAAATCTTAGAAATGTCTTAAAAGGGATGCCGCTACCATGACGTCAACAAATGCACATGGTGGAATGACAGTGCATGTGATTATATTTAGGCAACAACAGCACATGGCAACCAGCGCTGGAACGTCAACAAACGCTCTTTATATGAAGATGTTGCTGGCAGCATTTCAACCTGACGCCGTACTGCAGCATTTCATGCACACACGACAGGTTCCATCCGGCAGCATTCTCAAGGGATGCCATCCGTGCGTGTATCATGTGGACGTGGCAGGTGCCGTGCACCCGTCCGCCGGTGTATAACAACACAGCAAATGGTTCTGTCCAGCCACGTTCTCAACTGATGACGACCAGCAATGTTACATGCACACACATAAGGTGCCTTTCGGCATTGTGATCTTATGCTCCAAAACATTGCTGTTTTACATGTTCAGAATGAAAATGGGCTGAAACTCGAGGCTTCAAAATGGCATTTCACAATCCAATGGCAGCTACATGCATCATTTATACAGTCTATGGCTTCAACAATGCTGTGGTTAATGTGTGGTTAAGTTCTGGGCACAAAAAACACTTCACTACGACATCGACTCTGCTTTGCTCCATGGCTGTTGTGGTGACGAAATTTGACAAAGTTGGGATCCATAGTCTAGTCTGTATATAAAGATGGATGATATGATAGTTCCCTCAAAGTGTAGCTTTTCAATCTGGATCGCCCCCTGGTGTGTGTCTGCATTATAGGTTGTAAAGCTCGCCCCTCCATGTCATTGAAAGGAACGCAGGCCAAACTAAAAACTACACACCAAATACATTTTTCCCCCAAAATTGTTTTCTGTCACTGAAGGTAGTTCTCATCGCCCTGATGTTTGTTCAAGTGATCGTTTTATCCGATTCTACAAAAAAAAGTTTGGGCAGGAACTCCCCCACCACGCAGATACAGCACAGACTCAGGCTTCGGATGACGTCAACAGTGCAAGATGGCAGCGCCTGTTAGCTCCACTTGAGCATAGCGGGGTTAAGTGGGGGCGCATCATCCATCTTTATATACAGTCTATGGTGGGATCCATAATGTGATCTGCCACACCCACACAGTCTAGAGAGATTCTATTATCCTCACAATTAGCTGTTCTGAACTCGCCTCTCTAACAGCTGGGAACATTTGTTTTCACTCAGATTTTTGTAGATACTTAATGAGACACTCAACTTTGATATATGTGCACTCTTATTATTTCAAGCCACTGTTCCAGAGGCTTTAAAGTGCAAATCCAAATCAAACTCTGCATTGCTCTGATTCATGTACAGGAAAGTCAAAAGACGAGGGAGCACTGTCAGATAACTGTAAAACACGATACAGCTTTTAACCTGCAGAGTCTTCAGGTATCTCCACTTAAATAATGCTGCGGTGAGAGGAGTGGAGGGGGACCATCTCACGATTACTTTCAGATACAACAGAGATCACAAGAAGCTGAGAAAATTGCATTTATCTCATGTATTAACCAGCAAATGGCTGAATTTCTTTTTTTTAAAAAATGGGAAGGAGGCGTTAAGCAACTAAAGAAGAAATGACATAGAAATTAGCAAGAAATTATTAAAAAGTAAAAGAAAATTAACTGAAAATTAGCAAAACAAAACAAAAAAAACCCAACAGACATATGATTTGCTGGTTAATAAATGAGATAAAATCTATATCTATATCTATATATATATATATATAACTATATCAATTGTGAATACAGTTCTCTGGATTTTTTTCCCTAGCTTTAAAAAAAAAGGTTTCTCTGTCTACTAACATCTTGTAATTTGCAAAGATGATTATTCCTTTTTCTCATGTTCATTTAAAATAAATAAATAAATCAAACCAACTTGCTCTGGGTTCAAGGTTTAAATACTTGTGAAAGGTGACTCACTGCAAGAAAAATGATGTTGATTCAGGTTACAAAGGTTTAAAATGCTTCATCATAGCTGTGCTTTTTGAATAATCCCCACCCAATCTCTTGGTTGAACAACTATCTGGGTTTTTAATCTGTGAGGAGAGCTGAGCACTTAACGTAACAACAAGAAGTCATTTATTGTAGCTCGGCCCATTGATTTGGTGTGTTTATCAGCATGGTCAGAAGTTGGAGCTGCAGCAGCGGCTGTGACACACAGCTCTCAAAGGTGATTAAGCTACTTCAAAACCCTTTTCATCTGATTTGCATAAAAATGTGGATGTTTGAATCATATAATGAAGAAAAATGCCTCCTGTGACTGATAAGGGCCATTCCAACATTATATGAAATTCTTACTCTGTAAATGCAGCACTTTACTGTAACGTTTCAAAGTGGAGTTGGTTTTACATACGGTTAGTTATTTAGCACAGCAGGTTCAAACCTGGGGATAAGATCCCTCTGATGGATCACAAGATGAATGAGGTGATTATTGGAAGAGGAAGAATCAAAAACTAAGTGCTGATACACACATTTATTTTCATATTTTTGACTTCTATTTAGGGCTGTCAGGGCTGAATCTCATTAGTTAATCATGATTAATCACATTTTTTATTGCATGCTTATGATTGCGTTATTCTGCATTTGAGAACAGTTTTGAAGTCCATATTAACAAGGTCAAGCAAATCTTATCAAATGACAGCATTTGTTGACTGATGTTGACTAGCCTGCAGTCAGTTGCAGTCCATTTAGCAGCACTGTAGTTAACTTTTAAGTTAACTAACAATTTAGTTTCATCCATGTTTCCCCAAATCGTGCTTTGCTTTGTTTTTTGGCAATACAGTTTCCCGCTGATATCAGTCTGATTAGCTGCACCTGTGTGCTCAGCTCATAGGTGGTAACAATTCCCAAACTGTTTAGGGACCCCCCAAAACAACAACAGGTTTATTTCTATTGCAGCCACCGCACTAGCCCTCATTATTTCCAGTCAAAGGTGACGTAGGTGTGTTATGTGAGCGATAATGGAAAGGTAAGCCCTTATACATGGGAGCAGCCATGTATGAGGGATTTCTGGGAGGTGATAGTCTACGATTTCACAGAGCAATTGTGGATTCAAAACTTTGGTATGATCTACTCAACTTTTGATGAGTTGTGCGATACAATAACAGCTCTTGTAGCTCCTGCTGCATCATGAGGGAGCCAGTTCCTACTGACAAGCACATAGCCATAGCATCATGTGACCTAGAAAAGCCAAAAAAAGTGTTTCCATTGCAGTTTTGTGAAATATGAGTTTTTTAGAAGTTGATGTTACCAATAGGGGTATTTTATATTCACAGTTTCACTTTGCTCAATTTAAGGGTTAACTGAAACATACCTATGGTTGGTCCTTAAGTCTTCTAGTTATATATGATATCATCACTTTCGCTTTAAAACTCCGCCCACTATGGCCTCTTAAAGACAGTACTGTCTACCAGTGATTAAAGTGACAAAAAATAAATGAATAAATAATGCATTATGTACAACCTTTAATCACATTGCAAGCCCTACTTTTATCTTATTTTCACTCTTTGTAAAATATTGGACAGAAACGACTATTTAAATAGGAAATAGACTGTTTTTGCATTACTTTATCATTAAGAATTAAATATTGAAATGTAATGGCTATTGGAATATGAAAATACAACAATCTCAGATGCAGGTGCATTGAGGACGATCCCGCATCCTGCTCTTGCTCAGTGTCATGATTCATGGATTTTACAAATGTTTCTGTCCCTCCTTACCTTTGTCAAGAGTATTCAACAATTGTTGAATAGTTGAGTTCTCTTTACAAAGGTCGAGTGGGACCAAAACCTTAGTATAATCAATAAATTGTGATGCTGAGCAAGAGCACTCAGTATGTTCACATACACAGTTCAGTGGAGCTGCAGTTATAGCACAATTAGGCGATTTAATTGGACTACTGTCCTTGCCCTAATATACAAGCACTGGGGGAAACTGAATTTATTGACAGAAGTAATTGGTTTAATATTTCTAAAAAAGATGGTCCAAAAAATAGTATGAAATTAAATGAAAATGAAATGAAAGTAAAAATTTACATGAAAATTACCTAAAAATAACAAAAAATAGAAAGGTAAAAAACAAACAAGAAAATGACCCAAAAAAATGCTGAAAATTAAATAACATTAGCTTTTTTTTTTTTTCCTGTAACAGAATTTCAAATATATAATTATTGTTATTATAGCTATATAGTTTTTTTTTCTGGACATTTTTACCTAATTTTTGATAATTCTCTAAAAAAATTCTCCCCCCTTTAAAAAAACAGATCATTCAGATAATTTTCTTTGTCACCTTTTACTTATGTCTTGTAATTTTGGGACATTTTTGCCAAAGTTGTTATTGCCTTTTTCCCACCTTTAAAAAAAAAAAATCAAGCAAATTCATTCAGGTTTCAAAGGGCTAAATAGCTTGTGAAAGGCATCTGAATGCAGGACAAGAAAACTGATGTAGAAGCAGGTTTTAAAAGGTTAGTGACTTTCCACCACTGCCTATGGAACTGAACTTTATAAAATGAGACTTAATGGCAGGAAAAAAAAACAAGACATGTTTTCGAGGCTCCCTGTGTTATTGACCAGAGTATTGTGAGCACACTCTGTCTAAATCATTGACCCTCATGGCATCTAGCTTCACAGTTTAATGTTCTTTGTAGCACTCAGGAAGTGGTACTGGTCTATGATGCTCTCCAAGGACATAAGAGCATATATACAGTATGTATATATATATATATATATATATAAAAAACAAACCTGCCGACGATCCAGAGCGATGGCGGTCAGTGTGAGAGTGGAGACGTGCAGGGAGCAGTACTGTACAAAGCGACTGATGTGACACATTGTCCTCCCAAAAACCCAGGTGCTGTTCACGAACCGGACCTGAGGAAACACACACAACAGATCATGTACACCTATTGATTTACCAATCTCATCCACCAAGATATTATACTGACACTGTTAAGTTCAGCTGCTTTGAGTTTTATCATCACTGAAATTACTTAACCCTTTAAAACCTGAGCATATTGTCTTGATTCCTTTCAAAAACAAGGGAAGAAGACAATAAGCAAAATTATAATAAATCAAATAAAAGCAGCAGCAGCATTAGCACAGTGTGGGATTACCTTGCAAGTGATTATGTTTAGGCAACAAAAGGTACCTTTGTGCTTCTTATGTTAGTTGTTGCTGGCAGCGTTTCAACCTGACGCCATCCAGTGGCGTATCACGCATAGGCAACAGTTCCATGTCAGCCGTGTTCTCAACTGATGCAAATCACAG